>NW_019385041.1:132766-376692 GCF_000671375.1 Centruroides sculpturatus
CAAATAAAATCTCAAATAAATTAGGAAAATACAAAACCAATACTGATAAATTGAAAAAAACTGGAACTGTTTACAAAATTAATTGCAACTGTCAAAATCCTAAAGAATACATAGGTGAAACGGGTCGAACTTTGGAATTACGGATAAAAGAACATGAAGCTGCCATACGGTTAAAACATGATAATTCACCTTGGTATAACCACATCAAAAATAGTAACTGCAAAATAGATAGAAATAATATTAAAATCCTACACTGTGAGAAAAATATATATAAACGTAAATTCAAAGAACATATAGAAATAATGAAATACAGTGGTAATAATTTAATAAACATTTCCAATGGCATGCAAATCGACCAGCAATGGTATAACATGATAGGGGGCGCAACAAGTCAATAGTTTATATTTCTAAGATTATACATTGTCGTGAAAATTTTATTGTATGTTGAACCTTTTTAAAGTTTATACAACGTATACTACTCTGTTATTGTTGTGACACTTTTAAAGAAAAACATGTATGTATTTTTTTTAGTAAATATTTTTTTAAAGGAAAAAATTTGTTATAAATAAGTGATTTAAAATGTTACTAATAATTATAATTTGTAATTAGTTGTGTAGCATAATGGTATGGATTTCGATGTAAAACGCCCTTAAGAGAAAATTGGGAATTATAAATTTAAAAACATTGTAAATTGATAGTACAAGTACTGTAAAAGAGATGAAGAAACATGTGGGAAATCTTAAGGTATTATAAAATGTCTTTTTATGTCTTGTAAGCATTTTCTACTCAAAAGTTGTTTTGTGTAAATTCAATATGAATTTGTTTTGTAGCACTGAAGAGGGGCAGGAAAATTAAACTTGCCCGAAATGCATCTGTGAAAAACAATAAAGGAGATTTTTAACCTGTAGAGCTGTGAGAAAGTCTACCGAAATTTTGTTCGGATTGAAGAGACATTTACCTATATAATATATAAGATTGCTATTGTTTCTATATTCAAATATAAATTCATATGTTCTCAATGGAAGCACTGTATTGTCAAATACAGAATAGCTCCCATAGCAAAAATATTTGAATCGTGTAAAGCAGCCAGATTTTAGGCATTTGTACATGTGCTTTATAGCGCACCAATTTCATGCAGTTTAGCTCATGGATGCTACACATCAAAATATCGTATAACATTTCCAATGATTCTATCCAGAACCACTTCCTTATCGTCAAATGTCACCACACACCACTGATGAACAAATTTGTTAAATTGTTAATTTCATTATTTATATATCAATAAATATACATTAAGAATTTTGTGTGTTGATTTTGCATATTCACAGTTCAGTATTTGCAACCAATATTCATATTTGTGAAGCTAATAGTTGCTTATTCACAGAAATATTAGTAAAAACAAATAATAAAGAGAGAATTAATAATTTTTAAATACTTTTATCTTAAATATATTTTACTGCAATTTATATTAATGCACATTACACCATATGATTGGATACTATTTTGTTATTTCTTGAATTATTATAGCATGTGCACTTATGAAGATAGTAAACATTGCATTTTATATTAGTATGTATTTTGCATGTTTTATGAGCAGATTTTAATTAATTTGTAAGGATAAAAGAAAAACTAACAATATCAAACGAACAAAAAGACTAATACTAAAATATTGAAAAGACTATAGAAAATTATGTCTGTCAAATACATTAAAATGCTACATTGTTTACGGAATGAAAACTTAACAATGCACTTGCTTGCACTTTTGTGTAAATTAATCTACCATAAAATATACTAAGAAAAAAAGATAAAAGATGTAGAAATTCATCCTCCAAAACAGCAAACATTGCAATAATCATAAGAAATTCAACCATTAAAAAAATGAGTCTTATACATCTGGATTAAAATCAGTCACAGGATATACTTTTGAATACAGTCGTTACAAATACATGAGCCGATCACAGCCCGGCACAAATATTTGTAAAATCTAAGTGATTCGTACAACATGGAATTCATATAAAATGGAATTATCAACAGTGTTATAGAGGGTCGACTGTATCTCTATCAACAATGTTATAGAGGGTCGACTCCATCTCTATCATCAGTGAGAAGGTGAAGCATGAAAGCATCTGTTTGAAGAATTTAGTAAAAAAATTCACCAAAATCAATTATGCTTAAAGTTGCTTGGTGGTTCTGAATGATAATTTCATAAATTTTAAGAAAAGGAATGTTATGCTCAATGTAAAGATTATGGGCAACAAATTTTAAGCTATAATTTAAAAAGTAATTATTAGATATATATCCTGTTTAAATGTTTGAACATGTTTGTTTATAGCCTTCCTACAAAATATATTTAATAATGGAACATGAATGTTCCATTATTAAATATATTTTGTAGGAAGGCTATAAACAAAATCATTCATTGAAAGCATTCTGATGCTGTATATCAGGGCTTCTTAAACTTTTTTTATTCACGACCCCATTTATGATTGTGATTTTTTTCGCAACCTAAAAAATATAAAATAAAGATATATACAAATTTGCAAAAACAATAATGGTGTACTACCACAGTTAACACTTGTGTTACAATAGAACAGAGACAACTGAATACACTGAAAAGCACCAACACTACACTAGTTCATACTACAATCAGTGTTGCTGAATCATTGTCTCGCTGCACCAGAAGTGACACAAAGTGCAATTCACAAAACCTATGACACAAAGCATGCCATTTTCAAACTCTCACAAATTATTTTCAATATTTTGCATTAAAATCTCATGACCCCAAGATTTCGCTAAGCAACCCCAAATGAGGTCGCGACCCCAATAAATTTTTTTAATTAAACATAAATCAAAATTCAAAAAGCCCTGCTGTATATAGTAAACAACTAGATGAAATGTATCAAAACTTGAAAAATGTAAAAACACTCTTAATAAATATCTAATACATTTTGCAATGTTTTAAATGAAAAAATTAAAATGCAAAATGATTATTTTAAATGTGCTGTTTAACCAGTTGTTTGCCATATTTGATAACAAAACTTTCACCTACTTATTTCATTAGCAAGAAATAATAAATGAAAAAATGAATGCCTTTTGATATTTTAAATTATTTTTTATCGCTGAATCATCTTTTATCATCTTAACATATTATTTTTAACCATCTCATACAATATTAAATAAATACTTTTTGATTTACATTGAATTATAATACAGTATTTTCCAGCTTGAATACAAAATAATCGATTTAAAACAGGATTTTCCAACCTGTTTTGCTAGTCAACCTGTTTTCAAAATTAGATTTAATCTGCCAACACAAAATAAAAATAGAATACTTATAGAATAAGTATAAAATAAGAATACTTTATTAACAATATGATAAAATTAAAAAATCAAACAGGAATTAATGACTTTTTTTAATTAAACATAAATCAAAATTCAAACTATGTTTTATTTCACCAAAATTTAAATATGCATCAATTATTATTATACACTTTTTTAATTATATTTTTAAATATAATAAACATAAATTTGTCTACTGAAACCTAAAATACTCTTAGTAATTTAACAACTCCAAGATAAAATCAATTGAACCCTTGGGTTGGCAGTGATCAGGTTGGGATTCTAACTTGAAATGCACAATTTCTATCTTAAAAATTTTAACTAAAAAAAAACTTACAAATGTAAATTTTTTTTCCTCATAAGTGCTTCATCAATTGATTGCTCTTTTCTTCCATGCAAATCTAAAAAAATTAAATGAAATAATTCTTATTTTCAAAACACATGAAAAGATAATTATTTTCTTAATAATAAAAATAGAACATTTTTAAATCATCTTCAATAATCAAATAAGTTATATTTTTTCCACTATAAAATAACTATATTAATGTATAAATATTATTATAAAATTTTTTTGAATTTCGATGATGGTTTGGAGATAATAGAAAAAAATATTACTGTTGTCTAAATAACAAAAACTCTTCCAAACCTGTTACCGGTGCATTCTCCTTCTACAAAATCGTAATCAACATAAGTAGCTCTTTACTAACGTTTTCAAACCCCAACGACGGTTTTTCTTCAGGTATTTTTGAATCTCTGATGGAAATGCAGCTCGTAAAACATCAAATTCGAAAATATGTACGTTTGAATGCACACTTCCCGTTTACATCTTTGTGTGGCATGCGCAGTTAATTCCAATATGACTATCATAAATTACTGTTCATAAGTGCCTGCCACACTACTGATAGCATAATCTCTTCTTTATGATTGATGCTACATACAGTAGCGTAGAAGAAGGAGAATGCACTAGCAACAGGTTAGGAAGAGTTTTTGTTAGTATTCTCCAGTGTTGAGATAAAGATTTATAGTTGTCTAAATTTTATGTTTTTGTTATAAAAACTGAATATATGTTATAAGTATGGATATTATGAAATTACTAATACTGCTCATCTTTCTATGCATCATAATGCATAGTTTCCAAATAAAAAATTGAAATCTAAAATCAAAAACTTTTCAAAATGAGCATCTAGGTCAAGCATGCTGATCCACACTTTGCCATATAAAATATTTTTAACCTTTCAGCACATGCGCTGTTGTAAAAAGTACAACACACTTACTTTTTCATTAGTATCTTTTTAGAGGTTGGTTCAAGATTCTTCATTTCTTAAGTATTCTTCCATCAATACTTTTTCTAAGAACTTGTTTACCACACTTTCATTACTATTGTGCAATCACCAAAGCTAGGTGGCAGGTGTTGTACTTTTTATAATGCAAGTGTGCTCATGCACAATTTTTATTTAGGATTTAGTTCCACCTTTTATGGTTTTTGTGTAGTCTTTATCTACATTATAAGCAATATCTAGACAACTTCAAGGAGAAAAATACTGAAAGTTTTAAAACAAGCATTATCTGACAAAGATAATAATGAAATGGATATTTTTGATGATGATGGTGTTCAAAAGTGAAGATGACAGAAGTGATGAAAATATTGAATTCAGTAATCATGAAAGTGACACAGAGACAAATTCATCAGATAGCAGTGAAGGTAAAGATGATATTGAATACAATAATTGCCAGTACTATTTAGATAGAAACAGGTCAAAGTGGAATAAAAAGCAAATTTGAAAATGACCAAAACTAGACAAAAAAATATTGTAAAGATATTTCCTGGACCAAGGGGTGAAGCCAGAAGCACTTCATCAGAAGCTGAAGCTTTTTTCAAATTTTTGGATATCAACATAATGAGATTGTAGATTGCACTAATAAATACTTCAACAATGTTACCAGTAAATTTAAAAGAGAAAGGGACTGTAAAAACACATGTTTTTACATCTACACATGTTTTTACAGTCCTATTCTCTTCTAATTGGATTGTTGTATTTGATTGGAGCAAAGAAAGGCAAGCATACCAATGTTAAAGAATTGTGGGTGATTGATGGAACAGATGTGAGGTTCCAGAACAGGTCAAAACTAAATTTTAATTTCAAGTTAATTAAAAGCAAAAATGATATTGTCAAGTCGGACCAAAGGCCATGTTGGTTATATAAGAAGAAGGAGAGAAAAAATACTGTAGTTGTCAAAACAAACATGACATAAAAATGTATGATGTAACAGATCAGATAGAATGTCAGTCCGGAAAGATATAACTTTGATACAAGCGATCATAAACAGTCGATCTAGAGTAAAAATTCAAAAAAGGGGAAAGATTTGACAGATAGAAAAACATTGCATACAATCGTTAAAGTTTCAAAATGACAGAAAACAGAAGCAATGGGCTAAATTATGAGTGCAAGACTTATAGTTCTGTCAACAATCTCTGATCAGAGTTGACAAAAAGGTGTCAAATAGACATCTCGAATTGGACCTTTCTCTTGACCTGATCAGGCCTCAGTTTTCACCTGGAGACAAAAAGAGAGACCAATCAGGAAGTGAGGAAGGGGATACAAGATTCAAGCAGGGCTGTGGAATCAGAATTGTAGAGTTTTGGTGTTTTAGCCGGAGTCGGAGTCATCAAAAAATCCACTGACTCCAACTCCTTTTTACTTTCCAACTTATTATGTATATAAAATGGAAAAGTATTGGAATCGTGTTAAATTTGACCCTCCAAGTCTTTTTTGCAAATCTACGTGTTTGGAGACCTCCCGAACCCTCCAAAAAGTCATTAAAAGAGGAAAAATTAGTGCACGTGTATGTGATGTGTTGGCGTCTAAATTTGTTTAATTTCTGTTCTGAGATATTAAACACTATCTCAAAATGGGTGAAGTTTAAGAAACGAAATGTGGTGCTGTAGCTCGCGTATAAAGGGGCATTAATACTATTAAATTTTGGTTCTTAATTAAAGGTCGACAGGGTGTAGACATAAAAGGGGTCATGTATCATATCTCTTAATGACTATTTTACACGTTATTAGCATTCAAAATTTAAAGAAATAAAATAAAACGCATCTTTACCCTCAAAGTAAGCTTTTTCTCATTTTATAATAGTACAGTAAAACCCTTTAAGATGTTCTAGCTTAAGATGTTAGAATGTATATGGGGACATGATTTAGTTCAACTACTTTGACTTAAATAACTAACTCCTGTGTTAAACCATCTGACTCCAATTATGACCACTCTGACCACAGAAATTATTAGGCTTCAAGCAGGGTGAACAAAATCATGCTCCCCACACACAGTCTAACATCCACACATATAAAAAAAAACCTCGAATCTTTTGCATATCTCAAAATTTCAAGATACCCTGAGTCCAAAAATGTAAAAATTTGGGAGGGGGATATTGTTTGACTGAGTGCTACACTTTTTCTCTGTTATATATAACAGCCAAAAAAGCAAAAATTATTGAATACACATTCATATATTGACTGTGTCATTACTTAGAGAAGTCTTTTAGCTTTGGAATAAAAAGTTTCTACATTCTATGTTTATTAGAACTCTATTTAATGAATATTTTATTCTGAGATCACGTGATGATATCAGAATTTCCGGGTCTCTGGTAACAAGTCCGCCCCTGGTCGGAGTCGGATGGTAAGGAAAAGTCAGAGTCGGATGGTAAGGAAGAGTCGGAGTCGGATGGTAAGGAAAAGTCGGAGTTGGAGTCTGTAGATTTTTATGTGACTCCACAGCCCTGGATTCAAGGGAAAAATACTATAAAAATCCCTAACCTCAAGGACAAGGGCAGTTCTCAAAATTCTACAGTGATTAATCTGTGTTGTACCCTCTGAATTACTCCTACTCTTCCGATGCATCCTGACATCACATCAAGGAATTCAAAATTAGCCTGACCACCTCTCCTATGTCATTTCTGCTCTGGGCCGAGGCCATCATCAAACCTTCTATACCACTCCCATTGACAGAATTGAACTTTTCATCATTCACATTGTTTGAGAGACTGTGACGGTTATCCTGTTGACAGCATACTTCAGCCACCCAATCAACACACATATAAGCTTACTATTTATTATAATAAACACGTTTCTTATAAAACACTTGTCATCTCTGTCTCTACCACCACCACCCACATGCAGATGACCCTAACATTCCTGATGCAGGATTAACTGATTCCCCCCAGAAAGTCAGCAAGCTTACACTGGTGTCTGAGAAGTGAGATTTTAAGTCCCTAATCTCCACCAGACCAGTTTATTTACACAGATATAGCGATTTTACATGCAGCAATAAGTTATAAAATATTTCTTTTTTACTAAGGTGCCTTAGATTTGATGATAAAGCCATTAGAGATGAATGAAGAAAAATTGGTAAATTGGCAGGAAATGGTTAGGTTAAACTTTCCTTACATAATTGTAAGGAAAGTTACAATTGAAGTAAGTTTACTGCGATTGATGAGATGCTACATCCTTTTAGAGGTAGTTCATGGATTCAGTATATCCCCAAGAAGCCTGCAAAGTATGGACTACAAATATTTGCTATTTGTGATGCAAACATACTATTGCAGTAATTTATAGGTATATTGCAGACAACAACCTAACAGACCATATGCTGTATCCAACAGTCCAGCAGACATTATGAAAAGGGTAGTAGTCCCTATTATAAACACTCATTCAACATTACTTATGACAATTGGTATACTAGCTTACCACTGGTTAACTACTTGCTGGCAAAGATGATTACATTTCTTGGTATGATAAAAAAAATAAAAAATAAACCTGAAATTCCTTGAGATTTTCTGCCCAGCAAAACAAAAGCAGTGAACAGTACCATGTTTGTATTTCAGAAATATCAAACACTTGTTTCATTTGTACCAAATAAAAATAAAACAGTCATTTTATTATCCAACATGCATGATGATGATATTGTTGACAAAACCAGCGTGAAACCAGAGATTATACTTGATTATAATATGACCAAAGGAGATGTAGACACTAATTCTCTTGCTTCTATGTCCTTACTGTATTCAATTTTGATTACAGCATTATCTACATTGGACTTAGTTTATTAATAGGACTTATTATACTGGTGTTATTTCAGTTTTTTTGCAAACAATGAGGTCTTATTCAGAAAAAACAAAAGCAGGTAAAAAATAAAGATTTTTTTTTTTCTGAATAAGACCTCTTCTGTTTGCAAAAAACTGAAATAACACCAGTATAATAAGTCCTATTAATAAACTAAGTCCAATGTAGACAATGCTATAATCAAAATTGGGGGTGTAGACACTCTTGACAAAATGTGTGCTGCATATTCTGTTTTTCAGTTATGAAATAATGGCCCTTTGCAGTGTTTTTTGTAATTATGAATATTGCAGAAATAAATGCAAGAATAATTTTGTGATGAACAATCCTGGACAGGATCAAGTAAGAAGAGGAATCTTTCTGAAAATCCTGTCTATACAACTAATGAAAGAGCATCTTATTTCAAGATCAGAACTTTCATGCCTTCCATGTGACTTCACAGTCTTTCTTCAAAAAATATCCTGAGAAATGCCAAATGGAAGGGATGATTTAGAAGATGAAAGCATATCAAAGAAATGTGGTACTTGTTTGAAGTGTGGACGTAAGAAAAATTCTTCTGCCTCAATGAGGTGTGACAAATATAAAAAAAATTTTATCTGCAAACAGCATGCAATCAAACAGATTTTGTGTGATATGTGTTGTAAAATAGATGACTAATTAATACAATAGATGTCTTGATTGAAAAAGAGTATAGAAAAATAAAAGCAAATGTAAATTCATAACATATCAAATTAACAAAATAAAATAAGAAAATTCATAGTATTATAAAAAGTACAACACACGCTTGCTTGTAGAAAAATTGTCACATGCTTGACAAAAGGTTAAATGTAATGAATCATCTACCATACATGAATGTATGGTAGATGATCCATATTTTATTCTTGAATATTGTTAAGAATATATATATATGATCTATATATTCTTAACAAAATGTGTATTCATGTGTCTTCACAAACATTTTCCATTCTGTATCAATACATCAAAGAAATTTGCTTGTGGCACATGCTCAATTTAGATGGCTTTTGTAAGTATTGTTTGTAGTTGTAAAGAAGAGAGTTTAATTTAAAGTATGGACAAAATAAGTGTGGATTTAGAATCAGGAAAAGGTGTTACATTTTACAGACGTATATAGATAGTGTCCAGAATTATGGAACCCCACTGATAACAATTATCAACTTGCAAAATAAAAACAAGATGCATGTCAATCTGAACTTCACTATTCTTTGAATGTTGCAAAAGTAAAAATAAATTTGATTTTAAAATTGTATGTTGTACAATTTGAAAATTAGATGTTCATACTTGAAAAATTAATAATAATGTTATTACAGAATGCTTGCAAATGCTTTACACTGCAGGGCATGATTAGTGTGCTTGATCTGAATACATAAGTATAAATACAGTAGCCCCTCATTATATCATGCTTGTCAGGAGACAAAGAAAAGGTGCAATATATCCAGTGGTGTGATATAACTGAGTACTAAAAATTCTGGGCTTTTACTAAACAGATGATACATGCTATTGTATGTTGAATTTGTCCATTATCATCTAGTATATTCCATAGAGCTTAGTCATCTGAAAATATTTGTTGTCAAAGGTAATAGTCTAATTGTTATTTACTTTTACATAGTCTATTTCAATTAATTGAAAGTAACTAACTATAGTAGTTTATTGCAGCATATCTTCTGTATATAAAGAAACCAACAATTCAAAAATATTAATACTAGATTTTTTGGAGTTTCATTTTTTACTACAGTAGAGCGTCGATTATATGAATATCGATCAACCAAAACCTCAATTAACCGAAAGCTTTCCAGTTGGCAAATTTAAATTTTTGCTAGTGCTGGGTTAATATATTTTTCATACATCCATCATTTAATCGGTTATCCGAAAAATAGATTTTCTGAACAACCCCAGTCTCCAATTGATTCAGATAATCGATGCTCTAATGTAGTTACAATGAACAGGTTTCCTTGATTAGCAATTTGTAATGACATTTCTGTCATTACAAATTGTTATAAATTCTGTAGTCAGAAAGACAAATGTAGTATAATAGATCTTTTAATCATATTTTTAATTTATTTAATTTAAAATATACTAAGTAGCAGCCTGGCATTGTGATGATGTTACAATAAATAATTGCTCATGATACACTTTAACTTTCATGATATATAAATGTTTTTATAAAATATTTTTAATTTTGAATTGTTTATTTTGTTTTCTCAATCTGAATAAGATCTATTACTACAAATTTAATTACTTATATCATTCAAATGTATTGAAGCAATATAAATATCAAATAATCATTTTATTATGGATGTATAAACTGATTAACGTTTCATAAAATTTAGTATGCTAATAATCATGAAATATATAAGCTAGTCAGTTATTAAAAAATTGGTATAAATAACAATGGATCCACTTCTCTTCAAATTTTTTGTATGTAAGATTGAAAACAGATTAATTATGGATTATTAAAAAATACTAAACAAGTTAAAACTAGTAGTGCTATAAAATATATTATTATTATTATTTAGAGAGTATTAATGCAAATGTAGGACACAGAATAACAGTCAATAAGTTATAAAAAAAGTCTCAAAATTTTTTTGTCCTTAACTGAAAGATTTTAAATATTCAGATATCTAACTATAATAATTGAAAACTTATAGCTGTATAAAATGCTTTTTCATTCTGATTTAGAAATAATTTTTCAAATATAAATTAAAGAACATTACAAAGGTATAAATTTTATTAATTAAAAAATATTAATACCTGAAATTCTTGGTATGGTTCTTGAAAATTCTAATTCATTTGTTCCAACACAATGCTTCTGATCAATAACCTTATGTTCTGATGCATTTAATGGATTAATTCCAATTGACGAGTCTTTTGACTGATCATAGTTTTGACCATACACTCTGTAATATAAAATTAATATTTTTAAAAGAAAAATGTATCAAATTGTATAGAAAACTATTTTTCACTAGGACAATTTACAAGCTTCTAAGTCTTATTTATTATTTAGTTTGGTTTAAAATAATTCTAATGTTATTCAATTTTTTTATTTGATTAAAACTATAATTATTCTTAATATTTTTATTGATAGTTCCATCTTTGTGCTTATTAATAATTTTTTAAATGCTGAAATTTTCTAAATTAACTTATAAAACTAATTTCTACAAGGTATATAGAATTTATAAAATTATTTAAGTTTCATTTTATTCTATTTACAGTGGTACCTCAGGATACGAAATTAATTCATTCTGAAACTGAGATTGTATCATAAAATGTCGTAAGGTGAATCATTTTTCCCCATATGATTACATGTAAAACCAAATAATTTGTTCCAACACCAAAACACACTCAAATTAAAGCTAAGTAGTACAATAAAAAAAAAAGTATAGTAATGAAAACATTGAAAAATGCATTTTGTAGTTCTAAATGTATAAATAACCATAATAGAATAATAATTGATTAAAAAAATGTAGTTTTATTTGCACTTTACCTTTGAGGATAGACAACGGTGAAGGTGTAAACTGGTGGCAGAAGAGAAGGAGAAGGGAAATGATACTAAAACTTAACTTACATAACATAATGTAACAATAACTTAAAAATAACTTATAAAACAACACTAATTTTTTTTATTTTTTTTTTATTTTTTAATTTTTATTCACTGCTTTTTGCTTTTGTTCCTTCATTTCCACCAGCACTTTCACTGGATAGAGGTCGCTTGGTAAAATATCTATCCATAGAGGTTTGGCTTTGCCTACTTTTTAAAATGTTTCTAAAATGACTTAGCCAAATGTCATTACTCTGAGCAGCAATACGGCCAGTATGAACCTTTTTGGAATGTTTCTTTTCAATAAAATCAGTCACTTTCTGATAATACCTCAAGATTTCCTTTATCGAGCGAGATCCTGCCACGACGAAGCAAACGCGGACTGAGACAAATGAACAGAAGTGAATAAAAAATGGCGCTGCAAACTAATGTAACATCATATGGTGAGTTTTTGTTCGTATCGTGGAACAAAAAATGTTTGAATTTCATGTCGTATCCTGAAAATTTTGTATGCTGGGGCGTTCGTATCCTGAGGTACCACTGTATTTGTCAATACTTTTTATACGTGGTTAAAATAAATTTATACTCAGTCTAGTTAAATTTTCAAATAGTGCTTTAAGAATTCATTTTTAAGTTCCTAAATGCTGAAAATTATTTGGAATATACTAATTTTTCACAAAATAAATCATTACATGATAATTTAGAATAATGGACATTTTAAAAATTAATTGTTTTACAATTAGTTTGATTAAATTTATTAATAAGGAAAAGGATTCTGAAGTATAAGTTATAAAGACAATGTAAGAATTTTCAATAAAATCTATTTTTAATTATTTCAAAAAAGATAAAAATCCTTAAAATAATTGAAAATGAAAATGTTAGTCAGAACTACATTTTCGCAGTTGCATTAGTACAGGATGAGCATAATTAAAGTGATGGTACTTGGAATGTTGTGAAACATGATCTGATGGATGGATTGCAGCAGGACTAGGTAGCCATCTTAATGAGATCATAGGAAAAATAATGTGTGAATAAAAAAATTAGCTAAATTTTGTGATTAACATCCGGATGGTGTTAATGAACATAAAACATAAAAACATGTTGAAGAATAATAAACATATAAATTCAGCAATAGATGCTGAAAGCAAAAAATGGCATGGTCCATACTTGCTTTAAGTATGTGTATATTTTATCAGATAGCTGAAACATACTGCTTAATCCTTCTTTCAATTTAGGAAGATTTGCAATACCATCTTCATAAACAGCTTTTCAAATAACCTCATAAACACAAGTTACAAGGTTTGAGATTTGGAGAATGAAGTGGCCAAGTAGTTGGAAAATTTCATGAAATTGACATATTGTATGCTGTGATGTGTGCTGTGTAATGATTGTGTCCAATATGGAGTGGTGCTCTATTTTGCAAGAAAGTTATGGTATCCAAAACAGTTTCTCTCTTGCAAAGCTGAAATAATGTTGTTGAAAAGAAGATTCATGTAGCATTCTCTATTCAGTATCCATTGCACAGGACTCATGGCATATCTCTCCAATGAAAAAGGTCCAATTATGCATTTTGCAGTAAATCCATACCACATAGTAATGTAATTTAACTGCAAGGGATTTGTGTGTTAATGTATTTTCTACCTGTAGGCTGTGTTGTGTAGTGCTGCAACCTATCAGTCAAAAAATTAATTTTTTTATTCATGTGTCTTCTTCCCCATGATCTCATTAAAACATTCACTAAGTCCTGCCATAATCCATCCAGCAGATCGCCCACCACAACCTTCAAAGTTACAGTTTAATTACAATCATTCCTTATTTAATATACTAGCTGTTACCCGTGACTTTGCCCGTGGAGGTTTTGCAAACAAACCCCATTTATATACAGTATTTCAACAATCACAGTAATTGTTATATAACACCTACCACTGAGAATGATGAGAACTGCTGAGAATCAAACGAACTGTTTTCAATTTGATCAATTTTCTCGAACATTTACAATTGTTCTATAATCAAACCAATTTGCAATAATAAATTCAAATTTAAAACGGTTTGAAAATTTGGTTAAAAAATTGAAATACAGTGGTGCCTCGTATAACATACGCCTCAAATAACAGACGCTGTGAACAACAGACTTTTTGTTTGGCCGTTACATGACTTGAGCAACAGACTGACTGCAAACAATGGACTTTCCATTCAGCAGTTACATGAGGCAAACAAAGATCTTTCTGCAAACAAGTGTGAATGATGTTTCCACTCTTTTGCCATTGCCAATGACATCCTGCTATTTTTATAATATATTAGTATTATCAGAATATATTATTAGTAGGCCTATATCTGAAGTACAGAGCTCCTGTTGGGATTCTGCTTGCTCCCTTGTTTATTATGTACATCACCTCAGTGCAGGGTATTTACATTTATTCAAGTCCTATGCAAATCATGGCTTCTAAAAAAACAGAAAGGTGATTTCAATTGAAACAAAGCACGACATCATCAGAAGGAGTGAAAGTTGACAAAAACTTCAAATGGGAGAGGTTATAAGGAGTTTACCAACACTCATTTTCCAAACAGAGCTGAGGCCAACAGGATCAATGATGTCTACAGTGACACCCTTGCCCGTCATTTCCGACAGGTGTTGGAAAAGAGAGAGAAACAGACCACCTTGGACATGTTTTTCAAGAAGCAAGCTGCCAAAAAACAAAGGATGGAACAAGCGGAGATGAACCTGCAAGCTCCGGTAGCTTCTCCTGAATCTGACTCTGATTAAAAAACAATAAAAAGAGACCTGCTGCAATGTGTAAAAAGTCTGTATCTGTATGAATGTGTAAAGAAAGTGTTCCTCCATCTCCTCTTCACAACATCTGGCATAATTGGTGATTGCTCCATTTTCATTATTTTTTTTATGGTACAGTATGGTTATTTTATGCTGCAGAACAAATTATATGTTTTAATATGTATTTGTATGGAAAAATGCATTTCGTATAATGGACTTGTCACTTAATGGACGTGCACCTGGAACGGATTAAGTACATTATACCAGGCACCACTGTATATAAAAATATTTATAACAATGTCTGAAATGTTATCAATTTAATACACCTAAGTACTCAATGAAGACTAAACATAGTTGAAAACAAAAAATCGCATCTAAAATAGTACAGTAGAAGCCGTTCTTCCAGTTAAGCCTTAATCCTCTCCCTCTCACCCCACTGGGAAATTTCGACAAATCCCTTCTTAGCATGCATTCCCATGGGAAATTTCAACAAATCCATTCTTAGTGTGCATTCCCATACCCTACTAAAACGCAGTTAAAAACAAAAAAACCGCATCTAAAATAGTACAGTAGAAGCCATTTTTTCAGTTAAGCCTTAATCCTCTCCCTCTCCCCCCCGCTGGGGAATTTCGAAAAATCCCTTCTTAGTGTGCATTTCCATGATGTACCCTAACTGTGTACCAAATTTCACCTCTTTAGGTTCAGCAGTTTGCTCTGGGCGATGATGAATCAGTGACTCAGTCAGTCAATCAGGACAAGTAATTTTATATATTTAGCAGGGCTGTGGAGTCGGAGTTGTGGAGTTTTGGTGTTTTAGCCGGAGTCGGAGTCGGATGGTAAGGAAAAGTTGGAGTCGGAGTAAGTAGATTTTTATGTGACTCCACAGCCCTGATATTTAGATTAATACAAAGATTGATTAAATTATTACAGTAATTTATCATGTTAGTTACTACAAGAGTACTTTTATATAATATTTAACTTAATATCAAATTGATGATAACTAAATTGACAAGAACTAAAATTAATAAAATTATTTGAAACCTAATTCCATTTTTTAGCATGACTGAAATTATCAATATTTAATAATTCAAACATAATAACAAGTCAATTTTATGAGTAAAATATGACTCACTCAAATTATTAATATTTTACATACCTTGTTAAATTATTTTTACCTTCAATATGTTCAGATAATATTCTATAGTCACCTGAAAATAAAATTGAAAAATTAATAAAACATAAAAATTAAAATCAATATTTTATATCTTGTTAAAAGGCAAGGACTAAATTATTCTGAATTATTATAAATTAGAACTTAAGTAACTCAGGTAGTACAGTGTTTGATTGCTAGTGGTATGGTATCCCAGTAAAAAAATAGTTTATAATTTTCAAATAATATCAATTTTTAATATCAATTTTTATCATTCCTGTAATGAGTCTTGGACAGTTTCAAATGACCAAATGACTTGCAATAATATCATACATTTAATGTATGAAAAACATTTTCAGACCACTTAAAAATAATTCATACTATTTCCATCATTTAACAATTCTCTGATATAAAGTAAATAATTTTAGATAACTTGCTGTTTCTTGTTATTTTAAATGATTTCATGCTAACTAACACCAATTCACATCATTTTCCATTAACAAATAATTTCAAATAATATTTTTACTAGGGATTGGATTTATTTGTAAAACAAATACAGAATTTTCTTCTTACATATTTCTATTTTGCTCTGGAGTTCACTGAATTCTTTTTATAATAAATATAAGGGAGTAAAGATTGCAAGAGGATAGTATTAGTAACATCGTTGTTTTATGAGCTGTATAATGGCAGCAAACTGTACACATACTGCCTCTATACACATTTATAGCATGATAAATAAATTTTATAATGTTATCCTTTCCTTATAAGTTACACAAAAGTTAATTGAATAAAAATTTATGACACTAATAAGCAAATGTCATGAGCAGAAATGTGATATAGTGAAATGAGAGTTAGTGTTTTGATAAACAATTTCTAAAGTATATAACATACAAGAACCAATAAAGAACTAATATATTGTAATATACTAAAGTATATGTTCTATGTGCCTTCTACTTCTTTTTCTTTGTTTAGGATTAGTCTGGCTGGATTGGCTGGCATTTATCTTTAAACTTATGTGTTTGAACTTTCATAATGAGAGTTTGTATGTAAGAAGTGAAGAGCAATGCTGATTGAAAAAGGACATTTTTATGAAGGATACAAAGAAAAAGAAATGTCCTTTTTTCTTTGGTCTGTGGAATAGTAATTGTGAGAAGAGGAACAAAAAGAACAAATTGATAAAAAAGAAGGATTAGAAAAATAAGCATTTCATAAGGAGATCTGTGATTATATATCCTGCATTCCAACATAAAACAGAACATATGATCAGCAGGAAGAGGTTAGTATGCCCAGTGTACAGTACATACAGAGCCAATTCCATTTCTTTCTTTTGTCTGCCTTTATTAATATCCTATTAAATTAGACCTTGTTCATAAATTAAGTGATCCACAGTCATGTCAAATGAAAGATTGTCAAATTACATGTCCTGTGTAAAAAACTTGAATAATTTATTGTAGAAGCTACATATATAAAGAAAATACTTTAAAATATAAAATTTTATTATTTTCCATTTTTTTTAATTTGTTTATTTTATCTGAGTTTTGGGCAACTTAATCATTAACTCCACAATATCAAAAATTTAATTGAAAGAACAAGAATAAAGTATTCATATAATAATAACAGATATTTAAAGCTGCTATAATTTCAAAGTTATCATGATAGACTGTTATCACACAAACAGACATTTATAATCTTGATTTTTCCAATTTTCAATAAAAATATTTTTGATACTTTTTTGATGTAGTTAGCATATATGTAGTTTCCTTTTATAGCATTAATCTGTATATTTATAGTAAAGAGAACTCAGAAAGTTTGTCACAAAACATAAACCAGAAAGTTTATTAATGCTTTAGAATTTGTTGGAATAATTTTCAACTAATGTATTAAACAAGTTGGTGATTTTATTAGTATCAAATTCAAATTGATAATTCATGAATTTTTGTTATAATATAGATCTAAATATTATAAATTTTCTATTATTTCTATATCAAATATTTAAATCTGCTTGTTTTTTATTATTAACTGAGTAAAAATTTATGTTCACATGTAAAATGGAGCACAATAATTTAACCATATATTATTAAATATATAAAACATTTATCAAAACCTTTTTGAAAAGTAAATATTTTAAAAACTCTTAGATGTGAACCACATTTCACAAATGATTAAAGCTGTCACAAACACTATTCTACATAAGATGAAAAAATTTACTTTTATCTTTAAACCAACTTCCTAGCAAATCGGCTATTTGATAATTCCTATATGTACTTTAAGAAGCTGAAGTTGTCCTAAAACAGGTCATAAACATTTCTAATAGAATAAATAGTTTGGTTACATAAAGAAACAATTTTATTTTATTTTATTTTAGTTTAATTTGTCTTGTTAAAATGATGGAGTATTGAGATTATGCATCTTAAAAATTATTTATCAATTTTTGTATTTATATAATAGTGCTTAAACAATATCAGTACTTTATTCATCATATCTTTTTTATTAAATTAAGTTTGAGCATTAATTTCAAAATTATTTCTCTGTTTATCTCTAATTGATATTAATTTTCATGTCTAATACTGACTTTTAAATTTTTCAATGATTTGTTTGAATTCAATATAGGCTTTTACTTTTACTTAAAAAGTTTTCAGATATTGATTACATAGCTGTAAATAATAAATATTAAAACATTTACTAAAAAAAATAATTAATGGAAGACAAAATAAAATATATCATAAACTAAAATAATGTGGAACAAACTAATAACACTAAAAATCTGACACCACGATGTTCTATGAGTTATCAACAATTCAATTTTGATATCTCATACTCATAGCACATAACATAATATAAAATGAAAATTTTTCTTAAATTGTTTAAATAATTATATAATTACCTCTTGTTGGTGGTTGTACATATAAATTTTGATTACTTCTAAAAGCACATGAATTTGAAACATCAATTCCAGTTTGTGATGGTGGAGGAGGTGGTGGTGGAGGTGGTGATGGAAAGTCTAGATAAATTAAAATTTACAATTAATTCAAATTATTTACAAATTATTAATTATTTTCGTTATTTAATGGTATAATGACAATTTTTTAATAAAATAATGAATTATGATTTCTAAATGATGTAGAAATTATTTTAAAATATTCAATAATATAAAGCTTTTATAAAACAAAGGCATATGGTTTATACATAATATAAAAGTACATGTAGACTTATTTTTATTAGATAAAAAATACTAAAAAAGTTTCAATGTACAACTATTAATCAAAATTTAATCTTAGAAAATGTTAGTCTATTTCCAGGTTAATAATAAAATATATTTAGACTAAGATTAGGCTGTATTTTCTTTTATTTATTTATTCTACATCTATAAGGTAACCAGACATCCCACATTATATGGGACACATCCTACATTGTCCTATTTGTCCTGCTAGGATGCCTAAATGTCCAATTTTCTGTATTGGAGAATAAAAATACAATGCAACAAGCTAAACAAATAGACCTCATTGCCATCTGATGGTTGATCTATAATATATGCTTACATTTAAAGCAGGCATCATAGAGGAAGAGCATGCTAAAGTATATTTTTGCACTATAAGGGAATGAGCTGCTGTTGGCAATTTCCATAAACAGTTTATTCCATGCTAGGTGAGTAGCCTATGGATGAGGAATATGAAATTAAAGGTGTATCCAGAAAACAGTGTGCAGGGATGTTTTAAATTTAATGCATGGATGAACCTGACATTCTGTAATGCCAGCCCTCCTGCCACCTATGATGCATGAGCCTCAAAATGATATTATACAGTAAAACCTAGTTAAGATGTTCCTGCACACTATGTTCAAATTCTGCACACCTAAGTTGTTCAAATTCTGCAAGTCCTGTCATTTTGCCCATAAGATTTGTGTTAAAAATTCCCTCATAAGATGCACATGAGATGTTACAAAGTATTGGTCCAGTGAAGCAATTTTTAACCCTTAAAATGATCACATCAGCCAATAGTGTTCTCAGAAGCTGCATGAACAGGGATCCTATAGTTTCAAAAGAAGAGTGGCACAACATTAGATATTACTGAAAATTAATACCAAAATTTATGTAATTAGTTAGTTTAATGGCCCAATGCTAATGAACTTTAAACCTGACATTTTGAAAATTTAGATAAAAAATGAAATTTGTTAAGTTTGATTAACATTTATACAATTTCTAACCAATTTTCCCACCAATTTAACATTCAGAATGAATTGAAATTATACTTTTGACTGGCTGACAAATTTCAACTGTAAACAGTTTTGAATTTAAATTTGAAAATTCCTCCTCAAAATATTAAATTTATTTCTATGATTGGTTAGAAAAAAATAGTATGAATATTGATGTTACAAAGTATTGGTCCAGTGAAGCAATTTTTGTAGTCTCTATAGTATCTCTACTTTCCAACTAAGTTCTGCACTGTCATATCATATTGTAAGTATATATATTTTTATATATCATATTGGCCTGAATATTAAATGATATTTTTCTTAGTATCTTACATGTTAGAAGCTTGCACTAAAAACAAGAAGCAGGCAACTCTATATGAGAACTGTAAAAAGTTGTAAGTATTACAATTCATTGTACCTTTTCTGTAATCAAATATCTGGATTAAAAAAGTTTTTTTGCCATACCTGCCTAAGATGTTTTCCCACTTAAGACATTTTTCCAAGCCAGTCCCTTCAAAAACGTTTTAACAGGATTTTACTGTAATATGTTGATTGATTGATTGATGATGATGATGATATTATTAAGTTTTATAACAACTGTGCTGAGTATCTTCAAGAAAGAAGATGGCAATTTGAAGACATAAATGACTTTAGCTGGGTTGCTTTAAAAGAAACACTGACTTGGGAAAATATTGAAACAAGCCTACTACAAGTCATATCCAAATTTCCACATCTGGCTGTCAATGACAATGAATTATTTGATGAAATTACTTCATTTCCAAGTTTGCTTCCACAGAAAAGATTTGTGAGAGAAATGTCAAGAAGTCAACTGTTACAAATCAATGGGTATAAATATTTAGCCATTTCACAGCAAATCAAGTGCCATATAAATAAGTTTTAAAGCTTGTCAGATTTGTCCTGTGTCTCCTGGGAACCAATGCTACAAGTGAAAATGTTTTCTGTGATGAATGTTATGTGGACAACTGAGAAACAGAAGGCATGCTGTTGGTCAAGTGTAACTTTGATGATAAATCCTATGAGAAAGTTTATGAGAAGCTGATGAAAGAATCTGCTGTGTTATAAAAAATTCACTCATCTATAAAATATTTGGACAATGTACTGGAAGCATAACTCCACATGCTTTCAGTCCATTGTCTACTTCAGACTAGAGTAACTCGCAGATAAGTCAAGGTCAAATAAAAAAGTTACAAAATAAACAAAGCACCTTGTAACTCTGGCAGAAAATTTAATAAATCAGAACGTTTTCAACCTAATATCATAGGCTTTCTTCAGTAAATTAGATGAATTTGAATTAAAAAAAACAAACATAAGCACATCAAATGCAATAGTAACAATTTAAAAAATTAAGTGTTCCAAAGAGATCACTTGCATAGTAAATTAAAATTAGCAAAATAATTAAACAAATAAATAAACAAAATGGTATGAGAGTGCTAAAAATAGAGATTAATATAAACAAAAACAAGTCCCAAATTACATTTGATAAATGAACTTGTCATTTTGCATCAATCATAAGGTATCAGCACCCTTATGATTGATGCAAAATAGTTTCTGGTTGACTTTAAAAATTTCTAAGAGTTCTAGTATCCTAATAGTATTAGAATTTGTAGCTGGTCTAATGATTCTAATCTCTTTCCATTTTTAATAAGTTAGCTTATTGATCTTGTGATTTATTTCTTAGTATAAAAATGTGGTCAATAAATACACCTACAGGTCATATTAATTACATGTACTGATACAAATAATTATTTGTAACCAACAAATAGGTAGTGAATACTGTACTGGTATTAATCTGGCATTCTGCTTTTGTGTCCAAGAAATCTGGTTACCTTAACATCTAGTAATTCTTATTTAACAAAAAATCTGTAGAATTTATAATTTACCTTTACAAAATTAATACTAATAGTGGATTGTGTTTGTATTTAAATATGATAATATATTTTATTTTAAATCTGTGGTAAAAAAAATGAAAATGTATATTTTTTTAATTTGTAATATTGAGTTACACTAGTTTGACACTTTAAGCTAGATTTTATTGTTAAGTCAGGTACAATTTCATTTATTTATCAAATAAATATAATAGGAATGTTTTCATGATATCAAAAGATTATTTTTGGAATTTTTTACAAACTTAATTTGAATCTCATAATTATTCTTATTAAATAAATTTCAAATACCTTGGATATTTTTATTTTCAGGTAACTCATAAAAATTACTACTGGACCACTTTTCAAATTCATCAGCTATTCTTGATTTACCATTTTCTCTCATTATTACAAGTTCTAATTTCTCCTTGCAATTATCTATCATTTTTTTTGCTTCTTTTAAAGTTAAATTTTCTGCATTATTATTATTAATCTGTAAGATAATGTTTTATAATTAGGCATTAATAAATTAAAATCTAATTTATTTATATATATATGTATATTTGTTTAAATGTTAATTTGTAAGCTTTATTTCTGTGCATATATATATGCACAGAAATAAAGCTTACAAATTAACATTTAAAAATGTGATAAAGATTTTACATTCACAAATATTAACATTAGTCAGTGAATATTTGATTTTTCAGTAAATATATTTTAGTACTTATTGTTATATTTTTATTTACATGTTTATGCTCTTTTTTTATGTAATAGGTTAAAATTATTTGAAGTTGCTATTATTTTTTCATTTTTTTTTTATTAGTATTTACAATTATTTTAATAACATTTCATGTCTTGAATAACCTCTCCTCTAATAACAATAAAAAAGTTTTGTCTTACATAATTTTGTAAATCAATACATAGAATTTATTTTATATATTTGTTACTGTAAAAGTCCATATATTGGTAAATCCTAGGTTTTACTTGTAAATCTTTACCAACTCATGTTGTAAATCCTGGAAGATCATCTCACTTTATAAAAATTCTTACATTTACCAACTCATGTTGGTAAATCCAAAGATTTACAAGTAAAACCTAAATTTACCAATATACGGGCTTTTACAGTAACACATACACCATTCCTCTTTAACCCCGTTTTCACTACATGCTAACTTTACTCAGTCGTACCAAGTTTGTCTGGATCTTCCTTTCGTTTTCCTGTTTTGTGGATTGTATTCCATTGATATTTTCGGGACTCTCATCACTCATTGTTTTCACATGTCCAAACCAAAGAAGTTGTTTCCTCTTTATTTCTTCCAAAACCATCTCCTTCAATCGCATTAAGTCTTTGATTCTCATTAGTTATTCTTTCTCTTTTTGAGATTCTGCATGATCTTCTCAATGCATCCATTTCAACCATTGTTACTTTTCTCTTTTCTTCCCCAGTCATTTTGCATGCCTCCACCCTGTATAACANAGTTGCATTTCTTGAAACCTTGTCCTCTGGTCAAAGACAATTTTGCGACAACTTCTCAAAGACTCGCTTCTTTATTTTTAACAACTTCTTCTATCTTGATAAAGTCTTCAGGGCATGAGGTAAATTGATTTTGTGTATAAAGCTGCTTTAGCACTCCAATTTTGGTACCTAGTTGGTAAAACTCGTTGTCCTTTACATCTATTACAACTGCAATAATGCTTTTCGGGTTGGTTTTAGTTTTGTCAATTTCAGGCACTTTCAGTCTTACATTTTGGCCAATTTTCATATTTGGATATTTATCAACAGACATGGCTTTCATTTTTTCAACTTGTTTTTCTCCAAACTCAATTTTACATTGTTTCTTATAGTCACTACAGATTCTATTTTTTTTTTTTTTTGGTATTGGCTCTATAGTTACATGAACTTCCTGAGACTCAATCATGTTTTCTGTCTCTGAATCTGTATCTCTCTGAATCATTACATTGGAATCATCAGTTATTTGCTTCGCCTTCATCATCTCAGTAATAATCATTTCATCTGTGTTTTATCATTGAGAATGCTATTGTCTATATCCCCTTCTGACTCATTTTCAACAATATTTCTTCCTTGTCCTGGTTGATTGCATTTTCGACATCATTATTTTGTTCCATATTGTCTTGCAAATGAAACAACTTCTCTAAATCTTCTTCAGATCTTATAACTCTAATCATATCACCAGGGATTGCTGAAGTTGCAAGGCCCATTTTCATTGGAAAACCAAACATTGCTTCGTAGGGAGAACATTTAATTCCCTCGTGATATGCTCTATTTTTCATTGTCTGGATGAATCTTAAACCCTCTGACCACTTTGATAACTGATTGGTTTCCATCCACGTGCTCAACAAATTTTCTATGTCTTGATTAGCACGCTCCACTGATCCTTGACTTTGGCTATGTCTTGCCTTTCCATGTACGATTTTCACATCCGGCCACACAGAGCATAAACTATCAATAACTTGGTTAGAAAATTCTTGGCCATTATCAGAATGAAGGATGCTCGACGCTCCGAAAATGGTGGAAATATCCAAAAGATGGTATGCAACTTCTACTGTGTGTTAAGTTTGAAGTGCACAAAGGATCACAAAATTTGGTAAGATGGTTTTGGTAAACTAAAATAAATTTATAATTTCCATCTGGGGTAGTTAGATCAACCTGACAGCTATGAAGTATAGGTCTGACGACAATGCCCTTTTTCAAAGTCTTTTGTTTCTTTTGGCAAGATTGACATAGCTTCAAATATGTCATAGTAGCCTCAACTGTTACATTTTTATACTTGCGGTTACATTCCTTAATCATCTGTGTCTTTCCACTGTGGCCAACAGCAACATGCGTTTCTTCGAGAATGTTGAATAAGTCCTTGTAACAAATGTAATACCTTATTTCTCCATCCTCTATAGTTACATCCTCTCCATCCTTCATAGATGCAATTAGTTTTTCTTTGCCACCTATAGTCAAAATGTTGTAACGCTTTATATGCCTGTAATGAACAGCTTTATTTATTTATTTCTTTTTCATGCTCTTTGCAGCTTTTACTTCCTCCAAACACTTTGCGTATTTGTCCCTATTGAGATAAAAGTTATTATCTTTCTTGCTTGCAATGAGCTCATCCATTATTTCATAAAATCTCCATTTCACACTCATCTTGATTCATAAATAACTTTTAAACAGAGAAATCTCAAACAAGATTAATGTGCGTGTTCTAATGTGTCAAACGATGGAATGCGGCGAGCGAAAGCGACGGTGCAGTGTGGTACAGGATTGGGGACTATTTTTTCAACATTTACCATGTCTCTGAGATAAAACCTAAGATATACCAAGTAAATGCTGGTAAAAGTTTGAAACTAACAATGATCGCAGAACATTTCGGACTTTTACCACAATGATTTGGAAAATCTTAGGATTTACCATAGTTCGAGCATTTACAGTAACATATTCATTTACTATATGAAAATAAGGTAAACTTTTTTATTTAGTTTTTCACATATTTTTCATTATCAATAGTATGTAGCAGCATTTTATAATAAGAGTTTTAATTTTAAAAAAAATTTAATAAAAATTTATAGGATGTTCAAAAAATCTTTTTGTTTTATAAATTAAAACAATATATTTATATCAAAGGACGAATCTATATATTTACATTTTAAATGATTAATACATTAATAACAAGATGTAACTATTTTCTGCAGACAAAGATTGTTACTGTTATTTTAAAAGTGAGAATCACTCTAGTTTTCTAAATTTCTAATTTAAAAATTTTCAACAAATTGTCATTACATCATTAAAAGATGTTACAATGAATCCGAAATGATATTACTGTATTCCCCAGCACTTATTAATTCATAATGTTCAGTAATCTGTCACTCTCCCAATTTACCCAATAGTCTGAGTAAGTTTTTCTTTATTGTTACTTGTTAAACTGAATAGTAATAAAATTAGTTCAATTAATAGTTAATTTATTAGAAAAATTTTATCATCATCTTTTTCTGCATAATATTTGTAAGTACATGAAATGACAATGAAATAAAACGATCTTATATAATAAAAATAGAAACTGAACCTGATAATTCCAATAGTAATGAAAAAGAATATAACCAAAACAAAGTTAGTATCAAAAACTGTAAGCAAAAGAATATGAATAAAATGTATTTTATCTTTATTGTCTTTTCTATCATATAAAAAAGTCACATAATATGTAATTAATAAATACACAGTTTACATACTTAGATATTATAATAAGAGGAATATTCATTTCTTTAATCCATCTTTAAAGCTAAATTTTTATTTAAAATAATTAAAACTTAACATATAACTAACAAAATAAGATCAATTTACTTTTAGAATTACATCCCCTTCTTGTATTGCTCCATCTTTCTCTGTTATTGAGAAATTTGCAATTTCTTTTACAAATATTTTACACGCTAAAACAATTCCAAAATCTAAAAAAAAAAACAAAAATATCTTTATTAGTAGAGTAAGTATATCTAAATATTATAAAAATAATAATTTTAATAATTGTTTCCTTATTATTTAAACACATCTAGTGAAATTAAATTGTATGTATATTTTTTACTATACATTACAAATTTTATTAACATTTTATTATTATAAATACAATGACAGAGATAATGGAATACTGATACAGGTATACCTCGCCTTACGTCGGTAATTGGTTCCAGGAGAACGACGTAAGTTGAATTTACTTGTCTCCGAATCTACTTATCACTAGGCTAAACCGTAAATTACCATTCCTGGTTCTGTATTTTATCTATTAATGCATTTTTAATAATATATGGTTAATAAAAATCTATTTTAAGCTTACAAACAAATAAATTTTAGTTTTTTAATATAGTACAGAAAAAAGTAATCTAAATTCACGAATGCATGTACTGTAAATACAGTACATACTTGTATATATTTTAATATGATTTTATGTGCTTTAAACGTTTTTCTAGTGATATTACGACTTCAATATTTGTGGCGGACAGACGTAAAATTGAATAAAATGACTTAAACTTGATTTTTATTTTTCCATATACTTTTTTGACAAATGACGTATAATCGGGAACAACGTAACTCGAAACGACGTAAGTCGAGGTATGCCTGTACTTGTAATTTTGAAGGTTTGTTTGTATTTTTCATCACAATATGGTAAACATACATCAGATATAATTTGTTCATGATAAACATATCTAAATCATTAAGAATAATTCATATGCACTAGAAATGAAACAAAAGCCATAATCTTTTGATTTTCAGAAAAAAAATCAGATAAAAACCAAGAAAAAAAGAAGTCTTTGCAGTTGGAATGTTGAATGTATTATTAGTCTATTAGTGTAGTCTTCCATCAAAATTGATGAATCTAATAATTTTGGATGAATAAGATGCAATTATATAGTACTCAAATATCTAAATGAAAGTAATTGTTTAAACATTATACTCACTAAATCATAAATATACAACAAAACTGAACATAAACCAAGTGTGTAATCCATGAATATAATATAAAGTGTAACAAATTATTCACATCTTATAATTAAATAGAAAGATGTTAAATACAATAACACATAAACACATATTTTAATTGATCTTATGTTCTTAATTTGTAAAATTATGGTTCTTTTATTGCATTTTGCTTGCAATACAGTAAAAATGGATTTGATGAATCTGTAATCTTCAGTAAAAATGTATCCATTTTCACTGTATTGCTCTTCTTCATGTCTTGAACAATTTCACCTCTAATAACAATAAAAAAGTTTTGTCTTACATAATTTTGTAAATCAATATATAAAATAAATTTTATAATTCATTTAGTACATGAAAATAAGGTAAACCGTTTTATTTGGATTTTCAAATACAGCTTTTATTCACTTCATTTAATCTATAAAATATCACTAAACATCATAATACAGTAAATCAATGAATTGTGAATTAAATTTTATGATTTAACAGTCTTTACTTAACTTATTGAAGTCTTTCAATCATCATTTTACTATTTAACTACATAATGACTTAATAACAAATAATGAATCAAAACAGAAATATATTTAATTATTTTCCTAACAGAATTTTCAATTGTTCTTTTGAAATAAATTTTAAATAAAATAATTTCAATTAAAATAAATTTACAGAACATTAAACAAATAAAATTTATCTATACTAATATTATAAAGAGGTAATGTTTGTATGTATGTTAGTTTGTATGCAGCAGGTAATCTCCGAAACTACTCATCCGATTTCAAAAATTCTTTCACCAATATTTAGAATGGAACGTCAGGGTGGACATAGGCTGTATGTTATTCCGTTAAACATGGGAGATGGACAGTTCTTTACGGTAATCTTTCCCCGTAAGGCTTACCGTAAAGAACTGTCCATCTACCATGTTTAACGGAACTCTGCTTCTGTTTATACTATTTTAGATGCAATTTTTTGCGTTTTTGATTGCGTTTTAATAGAGTACGTCAACAGAATGTACACAAAGAAGGGATTTTACGATATTCCCCCCACGGGGAATAGCGACAGGATTAAGGCTTACTGTGAAGAACTTGGCTTCTATTATACTATTTTAGATGCGGGTTTTTGCGTTTTTGATTGCATTTTAATAGGGTACGTCAATAGAATGTACACTAAAAAGGAATTTTTCGATATTCCCTCCGCGGGGGAGAGCGACAGGATTAAGGATTACTGTGAAGAACTTGGCTTCTATTATACTATTTTAGATGCGGGTTTTTGCATTTTTGATTGCATTTTAATAGGGTACATCAATAGAATGTACACTAAAAAGGAATTTTTCGATATTCCCTCCGCGGGGGAGAGCGACAGGATTAAGGCTTACTGTGAAGAACTTGGCTTCTATTATACTATTTTAGATGCGGGTTTTTGCTTTTTTGATTGCGTTTTAATACGGTACATCAACAGAATGTACGCTAAGAAAAAATTTTTCGAAAAATTTTCTCCCACGGGGGAAGTGTTATATATTTATAATAGATACATTTTGAGCCACAACAAGGTCTGCTAGTAACAAATAAAACAGCTACAAATATTTTGAAATATAGTAAGACCCTGCTTAGTGTTGCCTTGATTAACGCTTATTCAGCATAACACAGTCTACTCAAAGCCTAAAAAAAAGTCAAAATTTATGCTGATTCAAATTATCGCAGCATTTCATTGATTCATATATAATACGATTATTTATAAACGCGAACCAATCAGCAAAAGGTGGCAATTTATCGTAGCACTGTACTTTCTATGTTTGTTTTGTGCAATTTTGGAAAAAATACAACATTGTGGATGCCATAGGAAATATTGACTTTGCTTGGCAAGAGCTGATAAATGTGTGAACAGAGTGTGGAAGAAGTTATGGCTGAAGGTATCCAAAAATTCTCAACAAGAAGAGCCTATCACTATATTGTTAGGCTGACCAAATTGTCAACCTAA
Organism: Centruroides sculpturatus; assembly: GCF_000671375.1. Lineage (NCBI taxonomy): Eukaryota > Metazoa > Arthropoda > Arachnida > Scorpiones > Buthidae > Centruroides > Centruroides sculpturatus. The sequence goes on from NW_019385041.1 coordinate 162,225, forward strand.
TTAATACAGCAGGACTAGGAGAAGTAAATGAACAGGATATTAAGGAGTTACTGCAGGTTTCTGGTGAGAACCTTACCAACGATGACCTTCAAGAACTGGCAGAACAAGGAATTCATGTGCAACTGGAAAATAGTGATTCTGAAAATGAAGAACCCAAAATATTTTTCTACAAATTTCCTTAATAAAAGTTTGGTAACAATAACCAAAATCATTGATCAAATTGTAGCAAATGATCCAGATTTTGAAAAAAGTACAAAAGCAAAACAAGACATTTTGGATGCAATCTTCTGCTACTGACAGTTGCTTAAGAAAAGAAAAAAAGGCAATAAATGAAACTACACTACTTTATCACAAAAAAACAAGAATTTCAGAAGAGCCAGGACTTTCATCACAAAAAATGAACTTTACATTTCTGTGTGCATCCCCACGTTAAGCGGGTTCTTACAGTATTCAGTTTTTCTTTTCATAAGTTTCTGTAACTTGTCTAATGTGATGATTTGATGATATATTTTGTAGATATGAATAAATGTGACCCATATCATAAATAATAATAAATACAGGGTGGGCAAAAGTCTATAAAAACTTTAAAAATTCATATAAAATGGAAGAATTATTAGAATAAAGTATGGTTTGCATGGGAGGTTTGTTGATGGGAAAAATTAGTTCCAAAAATCTATAATAGGTGACATTGACATACAAAAGAAATGCAAATGACAATAAATTTCATTCATTGTCATTTGTGTGTATTAGACAAGCAAGTGTTCAACATAGCTTTCATCTCAGGATATAACAATTTAGCTGAGTAACAACACATGCAACTACAGAGTACAGCATGTCTGAATGGATAGATGGATGGATGTTACTTCATAACAAATAGCGTTTTTCAATTCCAACAATGTGGAAGGACCTGATCAAAATATCTGGGACTTTAAATACCCCACAACCAGAAATCACATTAAAAGTCATTTTCATTGTCATTTGCACACCTATTCATTGTCATTTGTATGATTTTTGGAATTTTTCCTCCTGCCAACAAATACCCCATACTGATATGCTGATAATACTTACCACATAAACTGCATTTCATTCCAATAATTCTTCCGTTTTTTTTTATGAATGTTTAAACTTTCTACAAACTTTTTTCCCATCCTGTACATAAAATAATGTAATAAATCTGTATGCACTTTTATTATCAATTTAAACAATAATTAAAATAATGACATTATACATTAAATAAAACAAAACGTTTTATTTCATGTACAATGTCATTATTCCATTCAATTTCAAACATTAATTATGAATTCATAATTAAAAGGAAGATAAACAAGATAATTGTGATGTATTGAAAGTACAGTGGTACCTCAGGATATGAAATTAATCTGTTCTGAAACTGAGATCGTATCATGAAAATGTCGTAAGGTGAATCATTTTTCCCCATATGATTACATGTAAAACCAAATAATTCATTCCAACACGAAAAATACACTCAAATTAAAGCTAAGTAGTACATTAAAAAAATAACTATAGTAAGGAAAACATTGAAAAATGCATTTTGTAGTTGTAAATTTATAAATAACCATAATAGAATAATAATTGATTAAAAAAATGTAGTTTTATTTGCACTTTACCTTTGAGGATAGACGACGGTGGAGGTGTAAACTGTGGTGGCGGAAGAGAGGGAGAAGGGAAATGATATTAAAACTTAACTTACATAACATAATGTAACAATAACTTAAAAATAACCTAGAAAAGATAAAAAAAACTAGTGTTGTTTTATATATATAGATATATATTTTTTTTTAATTTTTATTCACTGCTTTTTGCTTTCTTTCTTCACTTTCACCAGCACTTTCACTGGATAGAGGTCGCTTGGTAAAATATCTATCCATAGAGGTTTGGCTTTGCCTACTTTTTAAAATGTTTCTAAAATGGCTTAGGCAAATGTCATTACTCCGAGCAGCAATACGACCAGTGTGAACCTTTTTGGGATGTTTCTTTTCAATAAAATCAGTCACTTTCTGATAATACCTCAAGATTTCCTTTATCTAGCGAGATCCTTCCATGAGAAAGCAAACACGTGGACTGAGACCAATGAACAGAAGTGAATAAAAAATGGCGCTGCGAACTAATGTAACGTCGTATGGCAAGTTTTTGTTTGTATCGTGGAGCAAAAATGTGTTTGATTTTCATGTCGTATCCTGAAAATTTCGTATGCTGGGGCGTTTGTATCTTGAGGTACCACTGTAACCAAATAGTAAGATTTATAGAAAAATTTTACATAGAAGTAGAATGTATAGTTATGAAATAAAAGGACTCAAAACAGCAAGACAATGAAGGAATACTGTGCCAACAACAACAATTAGGATAATAAAATTTATGAAATCAAAAAAAGTTTTACTGTTTTTAAAATTATCTTGTTTATGTTTATGTAATTTTCAGATATATATTATCAGATATTGTACATAAATACAAAATGGTCATCATATTTTATAAATTTCAATCTAAAATAGTGTATTAAATTAGATAATTTCTTATCCAAACTGAAAATAAATACAACTTAGAATAACAATAATCATTTATATTATTAATATATATAAATAATAGTTTTATATATTATTTAACAGCATTGTAAACAGTACATTTGGTTAAACACAAAAATGTTTCATTAGTTGTCTAATTATTTCATTAATAATTTTAAAATAATTTATGTCAAATCTAAAATGTGCTTAAACATATCCTACTTAATTAAAATAAACTAGAAAAAATTTAATATTTATTCTTATGATTAACTTTACCATCTTTCTTTTTGTTTTTAGTTAAAGTAACTTTCATTGTCTGTGGTTCTGTGCTATTTGGAGGTAACACAATTCGTCTTTTAATTCCCTAAACAAATAAAATTATATAAGTAAAACACTTTATAAATGACAATTTATTAATTTAATTTTTAATTTCCACAATTATCTGTTAATAAATAATGATTCTAATAAAGTAATTTAAAATTTTAGATATTTACAAATCTTTATTTAAAAAAAATGTATTTATGCAATCCTAAAATCAGGGATGCACAACCTTTTGTGAAGAAGGGCCAAATTAGGATTAAGTTTACTGACTGGGGGCCAGACCCCCAAGCGATTAATGCGATGGCTGAGATTGGATGCTGGCGGCAATCTTCTTGATGTCTGGTATAATGGCAATGTTGAAACAACCAGCAGATTTTCCAAATTCTCTTTGGTTAACCTGTTCCGTGTTTTGCACTTGTTTAAATTCATAAGCGAAAACGCTTGTTCGCATACATAGGTACTGCCAAACATGCTTGCACAAAATCGAGCATTGTCTTTCAGTTTTGGAAATGATGNCTGAGTTTTGAAACAATTTAAATTGTAAGTAAATTTTTATAATTTTAAAATAGATAAATTTCTGTATTAAAATTAAAATTTCTCATTAGTTTTCTGACAAAAAAAAATGACACACATTAAAAACAAGAAATATAAAATTCAAATAATACAATATAAAAAAAACTAATAATTTAAGATGAAAATATCTATAGAAATATAAGAACTGATATCATTTGTAGCTTATTTCATGCTTTTAAACTAATTTATTTTAACTCGAAACTTCTCATCCCATGTAATTATTTGAATTAAAATTATAAAATTATAAATATAATTCAATATATAATTTAAATTTTATTAAAATTTAAATTATTAAATTACTTATTTATTTATTCACAACTGAAAAAACAGCATTGCAAAGTTGATTTGAATTTTATTACTACTTAAGAGTATATTCTGTAAAACAATACTTCTCAGGTTTGTTAAGTTGAAGATCACTTTAATGTGCTGGAAAATCATCATACCAGTAATTTATAATTTGTAACTTTAGTAGTATTATTAATTAGTTAAGAAAAATCATTCTAAAAAACTCTAAAACAATTAATTATATTTTAATTTTATTTATAAACTTATCAAATATTGCAAATCATCAATTTTATGTGTTGCAGGTTTAGAACAGAAACATTTAAATAAGTAATTATATTTAATTATTATATAATAAAAGCAAATAAAAAATTAAAAGTTTTAAAATTATCTTTTATTTTCAAAGATAAATTTAGTAAATTAAGAAAAACAAAAAAATTTAAACTAAAATATTAGTAAATTTTCAAATTCTCATAATAGAAAGTAAATATTTAAAAAATAAATAAATAAATAACAAAAAACGTCTTAAAATTTAATTTAGATTTTAGAATATGGCTTTTTCAATGTTTATGGATTTAATTTCATTTTATTATTTAGAACATTGTTAATATTTAAACAGTTTTATTTGATTTACCAAAGCTTCATCTCCCAAGTGAAAAAAACAAATTACATTAACAGAAAGTGCAAGAAAAAATGTTTATTCACTAAACAATCTACAATATAACTTCTGTAATGTGATTAATAATACATTATATTCTTTCATTATTTTGTTTGGATCCACACTTTCTTTATTCCAACATAGAAAAGTAAAACTTACTTTAATCTTCCTTCTGCTGGTCCAGCTTTCAAAACGTCAGAAATAGCTATTGATGGATCTCCATTTGCAAAATGAGGATTATCTCTACCTCCGCTAACAGCTATACCAAAACCATAACCAGGAACCTTATAAAAAAAAATTAAAATTATCATCACTATATTTTATAAACTTAATAAAATTGAAAAAAAGTCATAAAAATTACTCTAGTTAAGGTGATATTGTGTAATTCCCAGGTTTCTCTCTCACTTCCCTGTAAAATATAACACTCTTCAGTAATGTTATGAATATAATAATCTTAAAAAATACTAAAAAATTATTTTGGTGTAGAGCATAAAATATTAAAAGTTTTCCATTTTTATGTATTCTGCACTTAAAACAATGTTATTCTAGAAATAATATAAAGAAAAAATTCTATATAAAAAAAATAATTACAGGTAACCTTTCATATATGTGATTGATTGATACCTCACGTATACCGCATATATCAAAGTTCACAATCAATGGGATATAAATTAATTCAATGAATTAAGTCATTAAGAAGTCATCTAAAATCATAACTTTTGACATTTATATTTGTTTGGTCAGAGTAAAAAATAAAAAATGAAGAAATCAAATTTAAAAAATTTTCTTAAAGAATTGTTAATTAATTAAAGATTTTAGATAATATAAAATATAGTTTGACACAAAAATCAAAACAAATTGCGGAAAATAACATTAATGATTGATTATAAATTAAGTGGTTAGTCTAAAGTTTCTAAACTCTTTAAAGATTTAATATGTGTCTCTTTAATCTGAATTAGTAAAAATGGTAGACTTTCTCTCAGCTATTAGGTTAAGTACTCCTATATTGCAAATCACAAATACATGTTGGGCTCAGGGGCTCATATAGGCCCGAAATGCATTTGTGATTTGCAATAAAGGAGTACCTAACCTAATATCTGAGACAAAGTCTACCATTTTTACTAATTAGGATTAAAGAGACATATACCAAATCTTTAAAGATTGATGAAGAGTTTAGACCAGTGTTTCCCAACCTTTTTTGTGCTAGGTCCCACCTAAGCCTTTCTAAAATTCTTATGCCCCCCTAACATATACAGCGGCTATACGGTTAACTTAAACTCTGGACGAGTCCATTTTCGAATTGCCCTCTTAACAATCCAATGCCCCCCTGTGGGACATGGGCCCCACGTTGGGAAACACTGGTTTAGACTAACCACTAAAGAAAGCAAAAAACATGAAGTAAAAATTTTAAAAATCAAACAAAATATTTATCAAGTGTCGCCTATACAGTTGCTGCTTTCATTTTTTTCCTGGTAAAGTTTTTCGCAAAAGCTGACGAATTAAAACAGAAATGTTTGTAGAAATGAGAAAATTATGAATTAAACTATCCAAATAAGAGTACTGCACTAGAAAAATTAAAAGTTTATCTTTCTGGTGGAGATAAGTGATCGATTTATCAATAGTATTGCTAGCTCTGAGCTTTGCCGAGTTTAGAAACGTTAAACTTCCTTCAGCATTAACCGAAACCGTACTGTCCGACCGCATATGTTGAGGGTTACGTATATTCTATTATATATATAAATGTAGGGCCTACTTACTCTTTATCTCATTGATTCGGACTGACTTTTAAATTAACCAAATATGTTTAGCTAATTATTTATACGTAGATAAATTATCAAAAAGATAAAAAATTAGCACTCATGTAAGAAAAAAACTTTCTTCGATAAAAGATAAACAAAAATTTAAAAGCACATAATTTTAATATTTACAAGCATTTATTTATTGTGACATCGCCGGGTTGCAATTTTTAATCATATTTTTAAAAATTTCATTTAAAATATATGCTCTCCACCTCAATTTAGTAGTGTCTTGCCCCTGTAAATCATACTTTTCCGTTAGCAATGGAGTCGTGCCGGTCATCTATTAACTGCTTCCAGGGGAAAAGTTTTGAAATTAAATAATGTGACTTCACGTTTGCATCGGAAGTTCATATATAGTTAATCGGGGCTTCCTGCCTCCAAGGTTTCCATATCCGATCTCGTTTTCAATCTATCTAACTCCGTTCTCGAGATTAAGGAAAGACAGATGGACAATGAGAATTTATAGATCTACAATTTTTTTCAAATTGCAGCCCAATAATAATTATATTAAAGCCGAAGAATAAAGACGAGTTGTCGAAATATAAATATCTGTATTTAAATTTTATTTAAACCAAATAAAGAAGTGTAATTTAAACTATGTTGTCTAGCTAACGAATTTGAAGACGGGGTAAGTTGTACGAGAATTCAAGTGAACTCGGATTACTAACATTTTATACAAGGAAACGGTCATCTAGGGAAATAAACTGAACGTTCTCATCACAGTAAACTGCCTTATATTCAATATTTTCCTTAACCGATATAACTCTCTTGCAGAAGCTATCACATATAATGGAGCACTTTATTGCTCAAGTTTCGCATTACAGTGATATATAGAGCGAATTTTATAAAACTATTTAAGAACATTCATTTCCTAATCGTAACAAAATCATCTGCAATAATAATATATTGAAAAATTGTATTGCTAAATTTTAAAATAATTTCATATTTACAATATGAAAATATTGATAAATCAATACTTTAATTAATGAACATATTCTCTTTCTTAGGAATAGAAGTATAAATTTTTATACAAGTCTGTTATTTTTAAAGCCATTTAATAAAATATAATCTATGCAATTAAAACCTAAAAGTTTAATATTTAATAAATTTAATTTTAAAAATTAGTTTAAAGATGTAAATTTAAATAATATGAACTAACTTAAAAGTAAGAAATACAAAATTCGAAATATAATAATGTAAAATTGCAAAAATAAATTTAAATATTCTAACGTTTAAATAATTCCGAATAATATTTAATATCAGAAATAATATATATTTTATATTTAAATTAAATATTTATTAATATTTCTTTAAGTAAAGAAGAGAAACTGTTGAAATTGTCTTATGTAGACAAGATAATTTCCTATTATCGAAGAAATAAGGCAATCGAAATTAACACGATACAAGTAGTTAATTCGATTTTTATATGAAGCCTACAGAAATAAACAAGAATAATTGCACTATAATATATATATATATATACAGTATAGTATAATAATTAGACAAGAAATAGTATAAATAACTAAACATTAATTATTATTATTATTGATATGTTAATTGATGTATTTTTACATTATATTAGATTTTATGCTTTTTCTTTTTGTCGTAAAAAAATATAATTAATTATATTTAACTGAAAATATTTATATTTTTAATTCTTTGATTACAAATTTATGTTAGCTTTTATGAATTATTCTTGTTTTCAATCCTTTGAAATAATCATGATTATATTTTGGAATTTCATATAAGATATTAATCTTATTTAGTGTTTATATCCTACAAATTAATTGATTTTAAACACGTTATGTGTGTAAAATAAATTTTCTAGCAATTTTATAATGGCTTATTGAAATTGTGAAATACAAAAATTATTTTTTTTAATTAATCACTTTTTATCGCGCAGAAATAAATTTTACCAGCATGTTGTAGTTTTTCCCTAAAGTTAAAACAGTAGAAAAATGGATATTTTAAGAGAAACAATTTTTCAAGGAGTAAGTGAAAAAATTTAAAAAAGAAAATATCGAAGAAACTATTATTATTTTTTTATTGTAAAAGAGTTTATATCTTACGAACATAAAAATAATACATTTATAAGATTTTATTCTTGACTCATAGAAAAATATATGAAATTTTTTTATCATCATACTATATAAACACCTACTATATAAACAATTCAACATTTTCGAAAATATTTAAAACTATATATAGAAACTCCATTAACCAGTGTTCCATCAACAGGAGATCCAATTAATAGGATCGTGTATTCAAATATGATTTTGAAAAATTGTACTTACAAACTACATACAAATTAATCTTAAATAATATAATAGTACGGAATAAAAATTATTTGATTTAGTTAACAACTGCTACTTTACACCTGGTTAACTAATATCAGACAAAAATAAACAATGCAAAAACCTAACGAACCAGCGAGAAAATTATACACAAAGTGCGAACGTTTTCGCCCGTTTAGAAAACGTTCGCACTTTGTGTATAATTTTCTCGCTGATTCGTTAGGTTTTTGCATTGTTTATTTTTGTCTCATTTGATTGTTTCATAAAAAGAGAATACGTACGTTTGTCTATACAATTTCAGTTTTGCTTTGATACACAAAGAATTAAGCGGAAATATATTGTAAACATATCATCCTTAGAGCAAATGTGTATAATTAATCGCGCATTGGATAACGATAAGAATCTTTTGAAAGTTTTTTTTTCTCTGTTGAATTTATATTGTCAAATAGAAAAAATTCAGTGCCGTAAATGAGAATTCTATTAACCGTGGTTCTTGATTATCTGAGTAAATCTCTCCCTATCATTATCATGGTTAATGCCGTTTACATTGTATATGAAAATAATCTATAGCAAAATATTTAGAATATAAGATTTAATTCTAATGTGAAAATTTCGTTAAACAAAACAGTTTTATTTTTTAATGACATTTGTTTCAGTTTAAATTTGAAGAAAACTCGAATAAGCAAACATTATGCATTAAATACTTCCAGAAGCAACTCTAGCTTAATTTGCTGTCCTAGGTACCACATAAATCACCGTCCCTAAATTTTAACATAACGTAACTTTAAACCAATCTGACATTTAAATAAGAAAAAAAATGTACAGATCTTCCTAATATTACATTATATTTTTTTATTTTATAAAAAAAGTTATTTTAAAGTACTGTTATGTCCGTAAGATGCCTAACGAATGGACTGACACTAAATATCGCATCAGTAAAGCAAATTTTTATTCACGCAGAATTAAATTATCTTAAACCAGATTTTAATTAATAAAACAATTTTCATCAAAATTTTTTTTTTGTAATTCTAAAGTGCCAAACATTTCAGCAGAAAGGACAAGCATATAATTAAAGCTACACGTCACAGACATTTCTAATTGATAAAGTCAACTGTCATATCCTCTTGAGAGCTCTGTTATCCGCAACCATGATTATCTCTCTATCAATTCTTTTATCTCCGATTAATGAACTGAAACAATACTAATCATTTAATCAATTGCTACGTTTATTAACTTCAATATATTGTATTTAAAAATTTTGATTAGAAAACATTTGATTTAATTTATACATGAAAAAGAAAAAATAAAATAAAATAAACTCGTAAAACTTTGTTAACAAAATATTTTACGAAGAACAATTCGGATTAGTTGTAAAACAAGTATTTTTATAGAATTCGTATTTATATCACTGTCAACTTACCACTTGAGGAAGCTTCATATTGTTTTAACTCATGTGCGCGCTAAAACTACACAGAGAACTGACTCTCGTACACGTGTCAAGCTCGATAGACCATTCTCTCCACCAATCACAGAACGTATCATATACAGTCGTATTACATCGACCAATGGCAGCGATTTTTTAAAATATTTTTAAAAATTTTTAAACCGAAACAAAAACGGAAAACAATCCATTTCGTCATCTTTCTAACTTAGAGTGATTTAATTGCAATGAATATTCCATATTTATTACTTTCTATAGTAATTTAATAAATTTATATGAATAAAAAATAAATACATTTTAAAAAAGCATTAGAATGTTTTTGTTACAGATCTGTTAATTCGTCTTTAATTATATCAATAAATAATCATCGTGAATTAAAATATGTTGTCGATTTACTGCAAGTTTGACTTGCTCGAGGGAAAAGCCGTCATTACAGGGGAAGGATACTGTGTATTTGACGTTAAATAAAGGTTAAGTTAGAAAAAGTATCGATCAATAATTTATGCACATCCAAGTGCGAATAGTTTTACATGTTATTCATTGTAATCTCATCAATATATTGTATGAATATAATATACGCAAATTTTATAATAAATATTAATATTTTTCTTTTATGATCTATAAATAATGAATGGAAAAATTTCATAAATTAAAAATAAAAGCTATATCAAATTGTGTGTTCTATTTAGAAGAAGAAGAAAAATACTCAAAATCGATTATTTGAGAGTTAATGTATTTTAAAATCTATTTTAAACAATTAACTGTATTTAATTATCTGACTTGAAAAATGAAATTTCCGTGAATTGTTCTTATACAAATGTTAAAAAACGAAATTTATATAATCCCATATAAAAAATTTGGATTGGATTGGATTGACGAAATAAAGCGACATATAAACGACCTGCCAAAGGATGCCTCCCGGGAGGACTTCTATGGAAAATTGGCCCCTATTTAGGTGTTCGACACAAGAAGAAAGCCCGGAAACCATCCACGCTGCACATCCGTAGAAGTGCAAACCTATAACCCGCTACTAGTGTTAGTCACTAAACACAGTTATACCAGTGTTTAGTAGCTAACACCACAAAACACTGGTATAACGGCCATTGTAAATAATTTGCTCTAATACTTTAATTATATTCAACATTACAAGTATATGAAGAGTGGTAAACATATAAAATTTATCATGTTTGATTTAAACATTTGTTTAGAGGATGATGCCATATTAGCCTTGAAATATGGTGCTGATGCCATTATGATCTCTAACCATGGTGGAAGACAATTAGACAGTGTCCCTGCAACAGTAAAAAATTTTTCTTTAAATATTTATCTTGTATATTTTACTATCCAACAATCGAAAATCAAAAATTTAAGTTAAATGCAATGATAACTCTAAATACAGTCATAATATTAGCTGTCAATTACTCTGTCTACATAGATATACAAAATTAATATATATCAAAGAAAAACTTTCTAAAGTTTAGAGTTTTTCCTAGAGTTAAGAAAAATGGCTTATCATTATTAAGAAATTCTTTTTTAAAAATCATCTTTATAAGTTGTTAATAAACATTGTTATTGTTTACTATAGATGATGATAAAGTTATATCTTATAAGTGAGTGATTGCATACGATTAGCTGCTGTGTTTTCTTTCAAAATTGCTACTCATCTGAATAGAGAAAAGATTTACTATGACAGTTTCTTGTTACTCTCCAAGTTTCACAAGAGCTCAAATCAGGATCAATAGAAAAACTCTAGGCTATCTCTTAGTTATGGTTCCTCCCTCTCATTGCTTAGAAGTATTAGATTGGATTTTACAGGGATTACTATACATATAGTAAAAAAAATTTATATATATATAATATATAATATTGGTTATNAATCATATCAATAAATAATTATTGTGAATTGGAACGATTTTTGGGCTATAACTCTATATTAATAACAAAAATTGAAGCATACATCAAACAACAAAAATTTCAATTTAATATTTTGTTTTCGATTGTAGCATTACCATAAACATATAAAACCTTTGCATGATCACAGTTTATTATCGATGATGACAGGATAGTTGTCAATATACTGCTCCACGCGGTGCTATTATGATGCTCAGATCTCTTGTTGTTGTGTTCTCGTAATAAACCTTTGCGATAAAATAAATTCGGGTAGAGAGAGAAAGAGACGGGATGTTTCAGTCACTACGGAGCTATTTTATTATGTCTTTGGTCTGCAGTATCCTCCTTTAATAAAAGATTTGGAAATGAATATCATCAAACTCTATCCCTATTATCTAAGGTATCGCTTCTATCCTTAGATTGATTTTGGAAACAGTTTCTTTCCTTTTAATGTAATTACTTTCCCACGTTCAGACATTTCTTAAAATTCGTCACATCTATATATTTAACAGTTAAATTCAACAATTTAATTCATAGTTTTCTGGAACTTAAGGAAATGTATACATTTTCCGTAAGTTCCAGAAAACGCTGAATTAAATTAAATTAATTATAGTCATTCAAAATGTGTTTTTATATTAGCCATGAAACTCATAATATATTTTAATAACAAAAAGATGTCAACATTTTGACAGATGTAAACATCTCGCAGTATCCTGAATGAGATTTGATTAATTTCGAGATAATTTCTGAAACTTTCTGCAACTAACAATGTAAGAAAATGGTTTTTAGTATTAAGGCTTCGTTTTATCCGTGCGATGAATTTTATCGATTTTTTGAAGGATCTAACGGGAAGTATTTTTGTTTTTCATTTATATTAAAAACAATGTCAAGATTTAGCTAATATACGAGTTTTGTATCATGTTCTATCGCATTCGTATTTTTCATAATTAGTACCTAACCTAATATCTGAGACAAAGTCTACCATTTTTACTAATTAGGATTAAAGAGACATATACCAAATCTTTAAAGATTGATGAAGAGTTTAGACCAGTGTTTCCCAACCTTTTTTGTGCTAGGTCCCACCTAAGCCTTTCTAAAATTCTTATGCCCCCCTAACATATACAGCGGCTATACGGTTAACTTAAACTCTGGACGAGTCCATTTTCGAATTGCCCTCTTAACAATCCAATGCCCCCCTGTGGGACATGGGCCCCACGTTGGGAAACACTGGTTTAGACTAACCACTAAAGAAGGCAAAAAACATGAAGTAAAAATTTTAAAAATCAAACAAAATATTTATCAAGTGTCGCCTATACAGTTGCTGCTTTCATTTTTTTCCTGGTAAAGTTTTTCGCAAAAGCTGACGAATTAAAACAGAAATGTTTGTAGAAATGAGAAAATTATGAATTAAACTATCCAAATAAGAGTACTGCACTAGAAAAATTAAAAGTTTATCTTTCTGGTGGAGATAAGTGATCGATTTATCAATAGTATTGCTAGCTCTGAGCTTTGCCGAGTTTAGAAACGTTAAACTTCCTTCAGCATTAACCGAAACCGTACTGTCCGACCGCATATGTTGAGGGTTACGTATATTCTATTATATATATAAATGTAGGGNTTTAAAGGAGAAAATTAATTAATTATAAAATTATAACTGATTTAATTAACTGACAAATGTAAGCATTACATTATGTCTGTGTTATATTTATAATATATATAGAAAAGGAAGCTAAAGAAATGAAAGTTTTTGAATTTTCAATATGTAGGAAATAATGGATAAATATAAATCATATATTTACCATAACATATGCAGGTCTGGCAGACTTCATATTTTAATTCGATTTAAATCAATATCCTCCAAAACAGTTTACTCAAAACTGAACAGTTGATTTTTAAATAAATTTCAAAACAATAAAAAATATTATTATTTTAAAATAGATTTGTATGATAGAATTTAACTAAAATTATAACACCCAAGCTGCATTTCGCTCCAGTTTGGATAATTTAGTTTTAGTAAAATAAGTTATATCTTATGTGATTTTTAGTGCCTAAATATCCTAGCCTTAATTATTACTTTTCTTTGCATTTACTTTAGATAATGATATTTATAGAAAGAAAATTATAAAGGTGAACTTTGATCCAAATTGACTTTGAATCAAATTCTGAAATTTCTTATACATGAAAGTAAAGGATAAAATAAAAATCAAGAATATTAATTAAGCTTTTTTGGTATTTATAAAATTTGTATTAAATAATAGTTTTTCTTTTATTTCTGATCCATTATACTCTGTAAAATGTGTATTCTAAAACGAGTAATTTCACATACTTTCAATTTCCTGTGCACAGGAAATTCAAGAAAACAGTTACAACTGTACTTTATTGATATAAAACATTACTTAAAAGAACTGCAAGGTTGAACCTTTTAGAAGATTAAATGGAAAGATGTGTCACAAATCAGATAAGAATACCACTACCAACTGCTAACGGAAAAGAAAAAGAAGAATCACTGATTCAAAGATTAGATTACTTTTTAATACATATAAACTCTCTCATAAATCTATTACACGTGTAATTTTTTGTATTATTATACCTACGTGTATGTGCTTATGAATGTAGATACATATGTTAAATTAAGTTTTACAATTGATTTATTTCAGTAATATTTTATTTAACATTAAAAAAAATGATTGTAACCTCACTAACATAATATGTTAACCACCACACAAATATAATTTAAAAATTTTAAGCTGAAAATAATAATTAAATCACATGAGGAATAGTCTCTTATATTTGAGATTTGTTAAGTTTTATAATTGTCTTTCATATTAATCATTTTACTACTTGTACATGTATTTTTTTTTTAATTACATTTCAGATAGAAAAATTATTTTTATTATTCTAAAATTCATTTAGGGCCTTCTGACAATATGGATTTTCATCATCATCCGAAAACAAATAAATAATTATTTACAATGATCAATTATTATTAACTTTTTATATAAAATTTTTAATTATTTTTCTGATTTAATTACAAGTATTATAGAACAACTACAGTTTTAATTTTACGAAAGTTTTCGAATTAAATCGATTGTATTCTTGTAAAATAATTTTGTTATATTTTTATATCAGTTCAAAGTCAAGTTTATAAGTTATTCATTGATGTACTTTTATGGATTTAAAGATAAAAACTAACTCATAAGGAAACAAAGTTAATTTGTCAATATTTGTAAGCTTTTTTCTCGATATAAAAGCCGTAGCGTAACTGAAACCGATATTTGGGAGGAGGAATTTTAACGTGCAAACCTAATTCACCCCTATACTATTGTGGATATACCCACTAGCACTGTGGATTAAAATT
This sequence comes from Centruroides sculpturatus, assembly GCF_000671375.1. Taxonomy (NCBI): domain Eukaryota; kingdom Metazoa; phylum Arthropoda; class Arachnida; order Scorpiones; family Buthidae; genus Centruroides; species Centruroides sculpturatus. The sequence continues at coordinate 177,360 of NW_019385041.1, forward strand.
AACTCTTAGGTATTGTAAATACGTCTGTATAAGTGCATTTGTCACATTCAAATGTTTTCCTTAATTAATTTATTTACAAAGGTAAGGGAGCCTGGGTCCCCGGGACCCCTCCCTGGGTACGCTACAATATAAAAGTAATATATCTTAAGATATCCATGCGGGTTAAAAAAAAGTGTTTTCGAAAATTAATTTAAATCTCATATGAGAATAATTTGAACAGTATAATAAAATTATAATTCTCAACAGCTAAAATCAATTTAAGATGTTGTTATTTAATATTTTTTGGAGAAAAAAAAATAAAGTTCTAGTCTTTGAGTTGCTGATGAGAAATCTCATTGGGTTACGAAATAATTAATGCTTTAATTACAAACAATCACTCTTAAAACTCATTAAAAAAGTCGTATCCATGTCAGAGAATTTCATTCAATATTATTTGTATTCAAACAAAATTCAGTATCATAATCATAATAAAATAGATAAAACGGAATAATTCTTATGCCAATTCATAAAATTAATCATGATAGAGATTTATACATTTATACACTATAGGAGAAACACATTAGAAATAATAGAACTACATTGGAAATAATAATTGATCAATAGAGATTCAATCTCCATTTACCATTACTAAATTTCAATCGAAATTATTATGTTTAGTTTAGTTGGAAAAAAATAAATAATAAATTTTTCATTCAGATTAGAGATTTGCTTTTTGTCTTTATTATATTAGTCTACTATAATTGAATATGTGAGCGCTAAGTTTTGGCTCTATGGAGGACTTAACACACACTAGGCTTATGTGATTTCTCCGGCTGCATCAATAGTGTGTGATAAGTCCTCCATAGAACAAAAACAGCACTCACATATTCAATTATAATACATTTTTCATCTAGAAAAAATGTTTAAAGTGTTTAAAAATTATCACAAATTTCTAAAATAAAAGAGGGATAATGGTATAACTTGAAATAACAGGTTATACACGTATTTCTTTCCAATGAACAAGTAAATGCTAACAAAATAATATTTTATTCAAAAGAATTAAAATATTAATTTTATAAATAATATGTAAAAATTTGCATTAATTATTAAATTATAAATTTTGCAATTTTTCAAGATATTNATTCAAAAGAATTAAAATATTAATTTTATAAATAATATGTAAAAATTTGCATTAATTATTAAATACATGAAATATATATATATATATATTGATGTCTACTGAAATATCAAGAATAAAATTACAGTAATTGTTTCTTGGATAGAACTTTGCAAAATCAAAAACGATTGAAAAGCACAGATTATTCTCTACAAGAAAAATTTAAATAAAAGACAGATGTAATCTAAATCGAGCTTACGTATAAACTGAACAAGTGTACAGTATATTAAGGTAGTAAAAAAATTTAAAAAATAATGCAAAAACAAACAGATTATCGTTTTTTCGGTTCAATAAACGTTTATTATGCTAATTTATTTCATCAACTTTTAATTCTCATATATGTATCTGTGTGTTTGTGTGGTTTTTTTTAAATAAAATAATTATAGTACAATTGTACAATTCTGCGAAAATAAGGAAAAATATTTTCAATTTTTATAAGAATTTGATAATTCTGACAAAGGTCAGTCTAATAGAAAAATAAGCATTATTAAATAAAATATTTAAATAACAATTTAATTTTATCTCAAAATAATCATATTTTATGCATTTAACTAATAATTTCTAAAAGAAGATTTAATTTATGAAATGGGTCATAATTCAAAAACATAATTATATACCGGTATGAAAATTCTTATTAATAATAAATAAAAGTTTTAATTTTTAATTAAAACAATACTTTGTATTCATATCGAATGCTAAACATTCTCCATGTTTATTTATTATAATTATAATAACGTTTAGGAAAAAACTTAATGTTGATCATTAATTTTTTCTTTTAAATAAAAACATAATGTTTATATTACAAAATATAAATATCAAGTCTCAATATATGAAATACACAATGATAATGTTGTAAATATAGCAAAACATGTACAAAATTCCGAATATAAAATGCTATTAAAAAATATATTTTCAGATATGATTTTCTGAAATTATTTTAAACTTATATAATTAGTTTTTTATTAAAACATTTCATTTTTTGTGAAACATATTGATAATATTCTTAAATTATATATAAGCATATTTATAATATTAATGTAATTAAAATGATTAAAATCATTCATTCATAACAGTAATTATTAGGATATAACTACATGTAGTAACTGCACTAATAATTATCATCTTGTATAAATGATACAAGATAATTAGCTTTAAAAGATAAAGACGTCATTATTCTGTGTTGAGTCAATTAAATTCATACGTTCCATTCATGTTTAGCAATATTTCAATTTTATTAAAAACACTAGCAGAAATATATTAAATATAAATTTAAAATTTCGAGAATAATTTTATATGATCAATTTGAATGGGCATTCGGAAGTAATTTATATTTTTGGTATATATAATTTATGATAGTGATGAGCAACCTTTTCTAGATGAGGACCGCAAGTGAACTTCGTAGATTTCTGGTTGGCCGCATACATTTCTTTTACGGAATTGCAAGCTTTATAATTAAGTCTGCTGAGTACCAACATACTCCTAATTGACAGTAAACTGGGCACTAAAATAATATACATTAATGATAGGCAAACTAGTAACATATAGTTTATTCTTCGTCACGAATATCAGCCTAATTAGGATTACATAATGGCACGAGGCAGAAACTGGAAAATTACGTTACCAAATTCCTGAGGCTGCATATTAGGATCTCGCGGGCCGCGGGTTGCTCAGGACTGGTTTAAGAGATTCTATTTCATTTTATAATTACATCTAGAATACATTTCGAACGGAAATGTATTCTTAATGTATAATTGTTATAGAATCTATTTCTAAACTACAAAATTTAAATACCAGTATACATAAGTGTATATATCTGTATACAGTGAAATGTATGTATGCCTGTGTACATATGTATGTGTACATTTCAGTCTTGTTGAAATTTACAATGCTGACAATTATTTATTACAAACTGAATAGTTTTACTTTTATATTCATGCGTATTATTTTAAAAATTATCATAAAAGTGATAATATAGCCTAAAACTTAGCATCACCTTTATAATCATCGTGTAATTAATTATTGAATATAATTTTATCGTACCTTTGCAAATTATAACTAATGTGAGAAAATAATTTGTTCTAATTTATATAAATAGATTCCAGATAATATTTCTTGAAAAGAAGAAATTTAAAAATTGTTTGTAATTAAATTTTAATTTCCTGCTTTTCTACTATTTTCGGTTTTTATTTTTCATAGAAAAATAAAAACCGAACATTACAAGAAAGATAAAAATCTTAATAAATGACACTTAAACTTAATGAAAATATCGATTGAGTTTTATTCCTATAATTCTTATAATTTACGAAGTATTGTAAAATATTTATAAGAAAAACTATTTAAAATTTATATATTTTTTAACATAGAGGTCATAAAACATTCAAATTGACAACAACGTTTATTTAATTCCAGCATCAGGGAGAGCAAATTTGGAGAAGTTGCTTTCTAACAGAAGAAAGTAGTTTAGACTTTGAAGAAACTTCTGAATAATTTCTTATAAGAAATATACTAAAACGTTATTTCAGTTGATAGCCAATAGAATCTTCACTGACCGGAATTAACTAGACGTTACATCCGTTACTTTTCTCACGGATGACAGCGATTCTTGGCAGCTTCTGTAAAATCTGACCCACATTAGTGACCATCCATCAGTCGCTATCACTAAAGCTCCCTTGTCCTCCAAGGCCCCATTTATCTTGTCTATCTCGCTAGTTCTGCCTTTGTGGTTGTACAAGGACTCTTCACAATTCGGCCGCGGGAACAGTAAAAAAAATATATATATATATAAACTTAAATTTCTGATAATGTTGTACGTATACGTTACATAAAAAATTGCATATCTACTTCCGCTTCAGGTGTAGTTTATTGGGACCGCGTCTCGCCAGAAGGCAAACGGATGGGGCTTAGGAAGATGAACTACACTGACGCTATTCGTTTTGAGTGTAAAGTATATATGATCGGTAAGTTGCAAAAAACTTCCTTTATCCATCAATCATGCTTATTGTCTTTATATTTTTATTTTAAAAGGCGAAGAGAGAATTTTAAAAATGGATCACTTCATCTAGGCAATTTACTTATCTTCTTCACATGTACTGTACGGTACAGTACAGTACCTTTTCCTATGCTTTATATAAACATTATGTTCGCTTTTTAAAGTATCGTTTTTAATAGCAAATAATTAGGCAATTAAAGAAGAAAGTAATCTAATCTGTAAAGAACATCAACCTTATTAATGAAAGAAAATGGTAACAAATTAATTCTCGCCTATTTATCTTTAATAGTTAATTAAATAATTAAAACAGATATAAATTAATCTGAAAACAAATAAAAGTACAAAACTTTTTTAGTATTAAAAAATATCTTTTTCTATCCAGTAGACAATCATCTGTTGTCAGAAATGCCAATTAAAAGAAAGGAATCACGGTAAATCTGATGTAATTAGATACTTCCGTAATTTGTCCTTTTTTTCTTTTCTTTTTTCTTTTTTGTTTCATTGAGAAGACATTAAACACAAGTGCAAAAGCATCTCACCTGCAAATACGATATCATGTTGCAGAAGTTTCAAGCTCTTCATGAGTATAAGATGATGCTAAACTTCTCTTCTCAATGTTAGGCAAAGACTGGAATGTACAGTTTCCCTCCCCCAACACCGGGTGGTGGTGTGCTTAAGAACAAACGACAGGTTTGGGAGGCTCTAGAAGTAGTGATTGTGCAGACGCCCTAACAGGTTTAATATTTAAAAAGAGCATTATGAAATTAGTCATTCGCAATCTTGTAATACCCCAGTTTAAAAATCCTCAAAGAGTGTGGTTTCGGATAGATTAATAAAGTCTGCATGTACAGTACAACATATGCATTAGAACACCTTACCTGTGTGAGATATTGCTGGCATGACAAAATCCACAAAGCCACTTGTTCCATTTTATTTTGATGAGTGCCATGTCGGCAATTTTTTCGATTAAAAGAACGCAAATCACGAAATTTCCCCACTGTGACTGAATTAACAACCAGCTAAGTAATAGACTCAGTACAGTAGAATGTGAAATTCTATCCAAGGGGAGTTGTGGTACGAGTCAAAGTTCAAAAGTGTGTTGTGATAGAAATGTTCAAATCAAATTCTTCTAATAATTACTAACACTATAAATGTTAATGAATAAATGAATAGCATTAAAATAAATAAAATATTTATAATGAAATTATAAATAAGTACAAAATAAAACATTTTGAAGTCAACAAACTTATTCTATCCTTTTGTTTATTTTTTTAATGAAATGATAATCTTAGATAATTTGATTATATAGCGTCAAACAGAGTTAATTTTTCCTATAAATAAATGCTTTTGATTTTTGAAACGATGAATTTTATTTCAGGTTAATTTAGAAGAATATTTGAATATTTTAGATTATTCTTCTTAGCATACAAATGTTAAGATACAAATAAAATTAAATACAAAATATTTTTTTATTCCAAAAATTTTAAACAAAAAATCAAATTTAGTATTTTGAAATATTTATAAATTAATTACTTTATTAAAATATAAAAATAAACAATAAAAATTTATATTTTTTAAGGTTTTTCTTTGCTATATGCTTCCAAAAAATGCCATGTTACTATATGAAATTCATGAAAGTAATGTCTAAAATATTTTTAAAATTTTAATTAAATTATATAATAATTATTTAGAATCTTTAAAACACTTTAAATTTTTTTAAAAGAGCATAAATAATTCATTAGTAAAAATTATGTAATTCTATACAGATCAGCTATTGAAATTTCTCTCTGTCTATTTAAGAACCTATTTCAAACATAACATTATTTTATTGCTTAATGATTTCTAATTGTAATGTTATATTTAATTTATTATTTATATAAATTATTATTACATATTAATTAATAAATTTAATATAACATTACAGTTGCTTAATGACTTAATTGTTATTGAATGATCACTAAAGCAAATAAATAAATTACATTTAATCTATTAACTTGTAAGCTTCATACAAACATATCAGGAAATAATTTAATAACAAATAAAATACAGAAAAATTATTCATTGATTTCAGAAACTTTAGATCTTGGATTTTACTTATTTATCCAGAGGAAAAAATTGCACCTTAAAACCAGAGTAAGAAATTTTTGTGAATCTTAAGATGTACATGAACATAAAAAGCCATTTTTGTTTTGGAAAAAAGAGGATCAAACCACAAAATTGAAAGTAGCCTAAATAAAACAGCATTATTATAAACAATGCTGTTTTATTTATGCTACTAATAATCACTTTACATTTAAAAAATTGCTGAAACGATTACATAAATTAATTTCATTTATTTAATTTATACTGTGAAAATTTTAAAAACTCTTCAACTGTTTAACTGGAAACAACTCAATTCAAAATGTTATTTTTTCTTTTTTAACAAAAAGTTACAAAGTAGCCAACTGTTACACAGATATATATTGCTACAGTATTAACAATTCTTTCATATCATTGAATATTTCTTTTAAAAAAGGAAGAGAAATAAAAGAATAAGTAATGATTAAAATTTTACTAATATAAATTTTATATTTATGAATTAATAAATATATATTTATTAATTTAATTCATAAATATAACATAACATAATTTAAAACCTTAGGTTTAGAATATTATTTTACTTTTACATAAGTACTAATACATAGAACATAACATGGAACAGAACATATTACATAGAATCTAATATTAATTTTACATAAGTAAAAGTAATATTATAAATAATAAATATAAATACTCTTTTACATAAGTGTATTTAAATATAAATATAATTTAAATATTCATAGCTATCATTAAAGCTTAAATATTTAAATTTTAATAAGTCAGAATTTAAAGATTTCATTAAGATTTTAAGGTATAAAAAGTATTTATTCAACTTTAAAATGGAGAATATACAGTATTTATTCATATTATAAATGAGTGATTTTTGTGACATATAAATTGTAATTTTTCTTAGAATCATACAAGAGAAGAAAAATATTTAGATAGCATCAGATACAAATTCACTTTTGTTTTTAATTCGGGTATTTAATCCTACAATCAATTCATACAAGTTAATAATTAATAACTTATTAATTATTAAATTATAAATTTTGCAATTTTTCAAGATATTTAATAAATAGATAATAGTAATTTTACAATTTATTTCATGAAAAGAATTAACATTTTTGATTCTCTAGAAAACCGAATATTTCCTAAAAATCGAATATATTAAATCAATATCTGATTTAATATAATATTGTTCAATATTAATGAGTCTATGTCTACATGTTACAAATTGTTCAGTGAAAAGTGAGATTAATAACAGAATTATTCAGTTATATTTTTAAATTCTGTTTTTACTAATGATCAAAGATATGACAAATAAATTCTTATAAAGACGAGAAATCCAGGTTCATATCCGCAAGACTGCCCAGAGCTCGTATGGAGTCATGGGTAGACTGGGTCCCTCTTCGCTTTAGCAGGTTTTTTTTTCAACAAACTAAATGTGTAGAATTTTTTATTAATTAAAGGCTGTCTTAAATATTTTATTTTGTTAGTAAAAATAACATTAATTTATAGGGGTTGAAACCGTTACGGTTCCCCTAAGTTTTCTGCGGGCTACGGATAAAAATCCCTGGCTCCTCTCTCTATCGATCCAGGTTCACCAGATTCTTCAAGAATAGTTCGGATCATGAGGCTTTTTACGTAATCTCTTATGTATCTGGACGATTTTATTTCCAGATCAACACGTAAAAGGCAAAGCTGGTTATATAATCTATTTTAAATAATTTAATAAGTTTTACAAACATTTTTATTGTGGATATGATAAATATTTTTCATTAAAGTAAAGAAAATACAATTTAAACAACTCTCTACAAAGCATTCTGCAAGCTAGCATTCTAGCAAAGCTTTCTTGAATCTATTTTAAGTCTACAAAATAATAGAGTAAAACTATTTTAAAGATATGAAAAGAAATTGTATAATTGTATAATTCTCCTCTTGAATAATTAATTTTTTTTTACTTGATCTAGTGACTTGTGGGCACTAGATCAAGTCCATTATGGATTGGGCCAGATCCACACTGGGGCTGCCGGGTGGTGACGGGACTAGACATATCTGGACCGACCATCCCCAAAATTCCTAATGTTTTTCGATCCATCCTGATCGATCCTAGATCCTCCAGAGTGGTAGGCTGCCACCTTAATCCTAGGGCCATCCGACCGTCGTAATAACTATTACAATTTATTTTCGAATATCTAATTAAATAAATTATATTTATTACGATTTAATACCAGGAAAATGATCTTACTTAAACATAAAAGGTTACCTATTACGTTTAACTATTAATATTTGAATAATAACGCTTATTTTTGGTAGTGTAGCGATTTCTTCCATAGTACATTTTCCATACAGTTTTCTAGGAACCGCTACTGACGTCTATTTACTTTAATATTTAAAAAATATTCAGCACATGTTCGAATTCAAGCTATGTAACTCGATAAAATAAATACACACACACAAACAAAAAAATATATATATTGCATAGTGTACTTTAACAAATACTACATTATTTTTTCTTCTGTAATGTGTTTGGAATATTATCATAAACCATTGAAATTTATTCGTAAATTTTATCTTTAAGAAATACAGAAAATTCTTCCGTTTTTCTTATCGTAAAATACCTGAATATTCTTAAGAAATATAATACCATATCGACGTACATAATATCAAGTATTATACTTTAAATCTATTCGATATATACTTATATTATGCTGATTCTTTAGAATTTTATTCTCCTCTTGAATAAAAACAAAAGATAAAAAATTTGATTTATTGATGAAATATATTTTCGACAATCCAAATTTTACACATTTCCTTTTATATGTCTATATATTATCTTTTACCCTCTACTATTAACTCTATTTTAAATTTATTATTTATTACTTTGAAGCTTCTTAAATGCAAGCGTTTTCTGAAACTGTTGACAAATGTCATGAAGATTAAATATTCTGGATTTCTAAGTAATTTCTTTACGTATTTTGTACATGTAATGTTATTCAGAATCGTGTAACATTATGTCACGATAATCGTTCTTTATCGTAATTAATAAATATGCAGTAAAATTAATAAATATAATAAGTAATCATAAGTTCTATAACTTTATCAAATAATATACTAAAGTATAATATAATTCGTTAATCATTGAATATTTTAAATTTTAACACCTTAACCACCTTTTACAACTGATATTTAAATTATTTNCCTTAAAGACATCATCTTAGTCTTCACAAACTGAAGATAATGTCAACCATTTCCAGTGTGTCAACAGATTTGACTCATAGATCATTCAAGGTCATGCAAGAGTTACAACACCTGCTAATGATCGTTATCTGACTTCACCGCTAGACATGATATAAAGACTTCAGCTCACCAACTTTCCCTACTGCTTACAGCATACGCAATCTGCATTGTTTCAAGATAAATTCTAAATTGTAAACTTTATAATAGGCTTATATGAACGATATCCTATTAGTTATTTTTTGCTAACGTCCTATCAAAAAAAGGCTGTTTAAACTGGAATCACAATATGACAAGCTCATTGACAAATCAGCTAGTTAGAGTTCTCTTTTCAATGAACTCGGAGTCATTCTCCAAAACTATTCTTAGTATATTAACACGAAGAGAATACTCATTATCGCTCTTATACCAGATAAAGAGATTCATTATTTAACAGGACGACGGTATAAGATGACGGTATAACAGTTTAAGGAGAGGTTTGTTTAATGGACATATTGATCTAAAAATCTTCGAATTAATTCTCTTATTGCCATCTCCATTCATTAGATAATCATACAGTTATATACAGTGGCAAATCCAGAAAAAATGACAGGAAAACTAGAGTTTATATATAATACTTAAATTCTTCTAAAAAGGTTTACGTTTCTAAATGTATCAATTACCATTTTAAAAATAAGATGTGTAACGTTGTGTAAAAGCGTTTGCGAGTATTGATTAATGATTGGTACATAGACTATACTCCGAAAAACCAGAGAAAGGAGAAGGAGCTCCTATCTTGAATTTACGTATGTTTTTGTTTATAAATATTTATAAGCGCTGATTTCATTCTCATAAATGACAATGCAAACTCATGTACAGTACGTGTGATGGAAGAATATCGTAAAAATATTCAAACAAATGGAGTGGGAACCAAATTTCCAAATTTTCTTAACTTAAATTTTATAAAACATGTGTGGATGGTTAAAAAAAGATGTATAACAAGTGCATAAAATTCCACCCCGAACGTTCTAGGAAATAAAGACTACATCTGAATAATGGCTGCTCTACTGTATTGCGATAAATCGACATATTTTCCGCATGAATCACTACTATACATTCTATATATCTGTAGGAACCGATCCCCCATGTCTTACTTTATTTTATTTTTTATATTGGTCAAGATTAAATAATATTTATATAAATTTCGAATAAGCATTTATATATCTTTAGATATTTTGTTTATTTAAACATCATTTATTGTGTCATATTGTAATCAACGTTCATATAAATTTTTCGTTTAATTTACGTATATATTTTATAATATATTTCAAAACATTTCTTTTCAATAACATACATTCAGCATCGATAAGCAGCATTACGTAACTGACTTTATTGTTATTTCAGACAATAAATATAGCATAAATATCTAAAAATAAAAATAAACACAAGCATTAATAGAACTGATACAACTATACTGGAGGAATAATCTATATATAACTTATAAAGATAAAAAGTTCCATATTCGCAAGAATGGTTTACTTAGAATGCTATTTCTAATTGTGAAAATAATAATTACTTCTAAATTTTGCGTATGAAGTATTGATTAAAAAATAATTTTCCTCTTTCGTACTTATCCGTTATTGTACGTCTTCAGATTTCCTTTTAATTATTAGTGAATTAGTTAGTTTCATTTTAATGAATAAGAACCAAAGAATGTTTGTATGTCTGTTGAGAAACTGAATGAGCTAAGATTACAGCGTATAAGTATAGTATTAAAAATAATCAGCAAAGCGTAACGGTTGTTTGGATGAATACACTTGAAAGGAGATAAACATTTAGAAATTTATATAATGCATCCTATATTATAAAGCAGCATTTTCATATAAGAATATACAATTAATAAAATAAAATAATAATAATAATAATAGCATGTTTAAACTTTGATTTAGTAATTCATTCAAATAAGAAAATAAAAGACTTTTAATTAATTTATAAACAGAGTTGATGTAAAAGAGCAAGACATTTATCAACCAAAAATCTTGTATAACATCTTGGCTTATGTACAAAGATTATATTATGCCACGTGGTATAGCTGTTCCGTACAGTAACAAATCCATATTTTAAAACTGTAATTAATTTATATTTAGTAGTTTTAAATTACTAAATATTACAGTTAACAGCGCTTGTTTCTTTTAATTGTTTTAAATTAGTATCCACATTATTTAGTGACTATAAAAGATTGGTTCTGGGCTCCCTATTGGTGAGGATTGCAGTCAATTGCCCTTTTTACCCCATAGGATAATGCGCCATTGTCATTATAATTCAAATTTAAAACTAGGTAATAATATGATAAAACACTGTCATGATAATTTTTGTTGCTAATAATTTTAAAAATACTGTACAGTATGTTTTTAAATGAAGAATTCCATAATAAACAGTGTGTAGTAACATATATAAAAAATTTTATCGGCATCCTTTTTGATATTGAATACGGCATTTTTAAAGATTCATTTTATAACTAGTGAAAGAACTTATTTACAAATTAAACAGTTTCAAAAGTAAAAGTTTATTCCGTATCTACTTTTTATATAAATTATTTAGGGTAAGGTTTGGTAACGATGTGATAGATTTTTCTCTTAACTAAAATGCTGAATTATACTGACTGAATGAAAAGTAATACTATTCTGTAAGAGGCTATATATTTGGCCTATCATAACATATTCTTATTTTTGACATAACATATTTGATTTAAATATTATAAAGCACAAATTATTTGGTACTCAGAACATGGTAATTTGGTGCATAATGTGGCGGTAAGCGTTGGCAACGTAATGATAGGTGAAATAAATATAAATGTTTTGTAGAAAAATAGAGTTATGTTTTATTTGAAAATTGGACTACTCATTGTCAGCCCCTTTGCCTGAACTTGCATCACACATGAATAAGTCTTTATCATGTGGTGATAGATCACAAGAAGTTGTTTAGGAAATGTGGTGATATTACATATATACAACTATAACAAACTATTCGTGGTCTTATGCGAACGTAATCAGCATTTCTATTCGAATTTCACAGCACAATAACAAGGAAAATTTATTTGAAGACCTGTAATCACAAAAATTCACCGTTTCAGAGGAAAAATATGTAAAAATATTGGTCAGTGCATAAGGAAATTAGCAGCAATACTGTTATTAACATCATCTTAGCAATAGCCTGCACATCATCTTAGCAATCACCAAGCACAAATTTAATTTAATTTGAAACACTAAACTCTTAAAATATTCCAATAATACAAAAAAGTTTTAGCCTTCGATTTTCCACGAAAATCAACAACATTAAGATAAAAATTCTCTTTCGTAGCATACGATACACTCATGCCATAATAATAACCGAAAATTTTAAATGAACTTTTCTCGCCATCTGTGTGAAAATCCTAACTTGCTTATCTTTAATGATAATCTGGTGATTCTCTGTGGAAATATAAATTTTTCATAGACCAGAATTTAGTTACTTGATGAATAATAAGTATTATTTAAGATTAAATACATAATAGGCATATAGGCTACATACATACAAAACATTATATGTTTATAATGCTTTCAACATTAATATTTTTAGCATTTATTTTTATTAAATAATCTAAAAATTAAGAAAACTACAGTTGAAAATGATACACAGTTAACCTTTGTGACATATTTTAAAATAGAAAAACAGCATTTATCCTTTCCTAACTTATCTTTCAGTTAAGTAAATATTATTTATAAATTAAGATTCTAAATTCGATATTATTTTAATAACGTTTATTTTTAATATTTAAAATTCTAAAAAGATTTTTAAATTAATTATTAAATACTAATATTTACTTTAACAATTTTGTATAGCTACTGTATATCACAAAATTTATTCAAGATGCATAACTCAAAAGAACCGAAGTAATTCAACCTTACAAACGCAAAAATAAATAATTATGAAAACAAACATACGTTTTAAATATTAAATTAAAATTTAATTCGTCTAAATTATGAGGTAAATGTTTAACAAGGCAACTAAGTTAACTGACATATAGCACAAAAAATAAATAAAAAATATTCTATTCACATTCAGAGGATTTTTTCTTTTAAAAATGTTAATAAATAAATTTCAACGAATTCATTTTATAAAATATGTTTCTTTTCTATCGTTATTTATCTAGGTTTTATTAAAATTTATAAGAGAAATCACATAAAATAAATATGCAAAAAATTCGGTGAAAAATCCGATGTGTTTTTACAGAAATATAATTAATGCATGCATCATTCAATTATTATATGACAAATAAAAAGTTTAATATTCAATTAAAAAACACAATAAAACAACTCGTACACTGTAATAAAAAAGGACTGCAAACAAACACACGATTAGGATTTAAGGGGAGGGAAAAAACAATTTATACAGCAAACTAATAATGCTGAGCTTATTTTAAGCCGTTAATTCTTCGAAATGAAGGGGGAAAAACGAAAAGCATTTAATTGTGTAATAAAAAGATTTTAAAAAATATATTAATTATAATTTATCATTAAATTTAATTTTATTACAAAATAAATTAGAAAAATTACAATATCAANGTATATGGAGGTTCGGTTTTAAAGTGAACCAAATAAAAACTGTTAACAGATGGCGTTCGTAACATTTTAACTTGCCATGTGCTTTCATGGCAAGTTAAAATCGTATGTCTAATGTACTGCTTTGTACTGTACATTAGACATACGATTAAACATATTTAATGCTTTCAGAATTCGAACACATTAATGCTTATTATAATCAAATCATTAGATAAAATTCGTCTTGTAATTTAGAATTAAGTCATAAATTAAAAATAGCAATTAAAACACATTTTTATTCTTATCCTATATACAATTTATACCAATTCACATACATATACAGTATGTATATTTAATATGAGTTACATTGTAAATACTGCAACAATAAATATTTACTTATATTACAAAGTGTTTGTACACATTTACATAGTATAGATCAAGCAAAGGACTTTTAACTTAGCGCTACAAAATTTTAAATTGAATATTTTATATATTCGAGAAAAATTGTAGGGACAAAATGCAATTAGTCATATTCATATTAATTGCATTTTCAATTGGAGCTCGTATATTTTAAGCTTTACAAAAAATTAATTTAACTTCTGCAACATAAAAAGCTAATATCTAGTGCTGCGCCGATAATCGATATATAAATATAAATCGATTAATGAATCTCGGTATCGATATCGATATAAAAATTTCGGTTTATCACAGTCCTAATAAAATTTAAAATCTTAAAAAGTATATTATTCATTTCCCTTAGCGAAAACTTTTGTCAAATTTTATATTTTCTGTAGTTTTAATTATACTAAGTCTAGATATATTACAGATATACCAGTAAATGTTATTATAATTATGCTTTGATATTGATTTCTGTTTTAAAAAAAACCTTCGTCTAGTGTAAGTATTATAATCTAAAATTCAAATAAAGTCGGATATTTTAACATATAGTTGCATACTTAAATTTACCTTGATAGTCGATTTAATTATTAAATGACTCGTCTAAAATAAAGAAGTTACGTTGTCATTGTATTATATAAAACAGGAACAAGTAAATAAGAATGACGATTTCATGTTTCTAAAAAGCAGAAAACTTATATTTCTTCAGAAAAATGTAAAAGCATTTATAATTTTTTTATTGATGCATCTTATAAAATGAAAATGACGGCGCTTTTAGAATGAAAAAAAAATACTGTCAAGTATATTAGGGTGATTAATTATATCCTATAAGATTAGAATTTTAGCGCTTATTTCTACATTTGAATTTTATAATTATAAAATTTCTGATAAATTTAACCTAACCAGATTCAATTTTTTTAAACTTCTTTAAAATGTTTTTAAAAAATGAATAGAATTTAGTTTAATAATATACAAGCAACAAGTTTCTTGCAACAAAAAATTTCGATTTTTTTTAATGAGATATTTATTATATTTATGAACTAGTTTTAAACGGGAACTATATTAAAATGAGATGCTAACTTTTCCCTTTATAAATTGACTTAACTGAAATATAATTCTGAAAATTTAGGATTTTTATATCAAATTATTTTAGTAGTTTATTTTTCTTTTAAATTTCAAAAAACAAATATGAATTTATTCATTTCTAAATGATTACCTCTATATAGATATCAATATACCCTACTATGAAATTACGAAGAAGTTAAGATAAGTAATTAGATCATATAATAGTCTCAAATCAATGTTTTATTTAATGATAGTGGCATATAAAATAAATTTTAAAATATTTATTACGCACAACAATTTTTAGGTTTAACCTAAAAATATTTGTGCTTTAAATACAATTTAACCTTCATACCAGCAAATACAACTGAACCTTCATATAAGTTATATATAAAGTATATGGAGGTTCGGTTTTAAAGTGAACCAAATCTAAATTAAAATTTCTTTTATTAAATACATTGTATTTTATATTTGAAAAGGTGATGCATTACATTAAATATACATAGTACCCATTAGTGTATTTGGATTCTTTTCCAAATAAATTAAATATTAAAAACTATATAAAGAAGAAAGAACTACTACAGAGACGTATTGCATTAGTCAGTGCAACAGATCTTTGCAAATAAAAAAATTGGATCCTAGTCTATAGCAACTCGAATTGTCACATATGTTCTAAGTAAACCAAGTCCTCGAAAAGTATTTTAGAAGTGGTGAAATTTAAGAATTATTATTTTACGTTAATGTATATTTTAGTTTGTTACATATACATAATGTTTACATAATTTAGTTTGTTACATATACATATATACATAATACATAATAAATATACATAACATAAAACATATACATATACATTAACGAAATAAAATGTGAGAGTGAAAAACAGGACGTAAAAAGAAAAAAATGGACGAACTTTTGTCTGTTTAATTTTCTATTGTTTTTACACTTACAACAACTGAAATATTTACTTATTTTAATCAATCTCCCGTAATAAACATTTTAAATATGTATATGTAATTCTAAAAACCTTCAAGAAGGTCCTTTCTCTTCTGTTGTAATTAAAAAAGGACTTCAATTTTTTAAAGTACTTTCCTTTTTGAAGGTTTTTAAAATTCCATATATATTTTTAAACTGAACATCTGTTAACAAGAATAGAATAAAATCAAGTTAAAATATCAGAATATATCAAGCAGTTTCTGTAAGTATCAAATGGAAATCCACAAAGACAATCATTAGTCAAATACATAAATTGTAACAATAAAGAATATTGCAACACTGTAACGATATATAAATTATAGAATGTTGAAAAACAAGGCTACACATTTTTCAAGTTGCATGCCAATCTGAAAATTAAGTAGCTATTTTAAAGATGAAATATTTTATTTATTTATTCATTCATTCCAAAAACAAAACTAAGAGTGATTTTCGATGAGAAATTGACATTTAAACGCCATGTTGATAAACTAATAAAAAATTTAGCTATCAGAAGAGAAATCTTGTGGCATCACTGTAACTTAATTTCATCATGCTCAGTTTTGAGATCACTCTTCTTCACTAATTTTTGCTCACTGGTCGAGTCTATGGTCAGCAGCAGCTCCATCACTTCTTAACAAGATTTCCAATGCTCTTTGCAAGGTTTATCTTTTGCTTAACAAGATACGTCATCTAGCTTTTACTGACTCAAGCGAGAGGGCATGAATAGGATTTGGATTTCCATAATTCTTTGCACGCATTAATTAAATTTTATAATTTTATCTTAAATATTATTTAAGAATGTATCAAATTCAAAATTACGTATAGTTATTATTTTAATTTCTAAAATCTTTCGGTATCGAACTTATCTTTAGAATTAAATAAAATTATTATAATTTATCAATTTCAATTAAAGTTTAATATTTTAACATTTTAAAAATACAAATAAAATCCTAATAATATTTAAAGTTATCAAAAATTGATCGTCGAAAAACTCTTCGTTTTTCATAAAAATCTATGTAATACAGTATTAACAAACGTTAACATTAAAGTGCGTGTTAAAGCACATAAAATAATTATTTAATATATAAATAAGAAAGCAAAATCAATGTTATACTTTGTGCAAAATTGAATCACGTCTTCCTCTTAAGTAATTCTTATTTTTCAGTACTTTAATTTTAAAAATTTTCGAATTTCCTTAAAGACATCATCTTAGTCTTCACAAACTGAAGATAATGTCAACCATTTCCAGTGTGTCAACAGATTTGACTCATAGATCATTCAAGGTCATGCAAGAGTTACAACACCTGCTAATGATCGTTATCTGACTTCACCGCTAGACATGATATAAAGACTTCAGCTCACCAACTTTCCCTACTGCTTACAGCATACGCAATCTGCATTGTTTCAAGATAAATTCTAAATTGTAAACTTTATAATAGGCTTATATGAACGATATCCTATTAGTTATTTTTTGCTAACGTCCTATCAAAAAAAGGCTGTTTAAACTGGAATCACAATATGACAAGCTCATTGACAAATCAGCTAGTTAGAGTTCTCTTTTCAATGAACTCGGAGTCATTCTCCAAAACTATTCTTAGTATATTAACACGAAGAGAATACTCATTATCGCTCTTATACCAGATAAAGAGATTCATTATTTAACAGGACGACGGTATGAGATGACGGTATAACAGTTTAAGGAGAGGTTTGTTTAATGGACATATTGATCTAAAAATCTTCGAATTAATTCTCTTATTGCCATCTCCATTCATTAGATAATCATACAGTTATATACAGTGGCAAATCCAGAAAAAATGACAGGAAAACTAGAGTTTATATATAATACTTAAATTCTTCTAAAAAGGTTTACGTTTCTAAATGTATCAATTACCATTTTAAAAATAAGATGTGTAACGTTGTGTAAAAGCGTTTGCGAGTATTGATTAATGATTGGTACATAGACTATACTCCGAAAAACCAGAGAAAGGAGAAGGAGCTCCTATCTTGAATTTACGTATGTTTTTGTTTATAAATATTTATAAGCGCTGATTTCATTCTCATAAATGACAATGCAAACTCATGTACAGTACGTGTGATGGAAGAATATCGTAAAAATATTCAAACAAATGGAGTGGGAACCAAATTTCCAAATTTTCTTAACTTAAATTTTATAAAACATGTGTGGATGGTTAAAAAAAGATGTATAACAAGTGCATAAAATTCCACCCCGAACGTTCTAGGAAATAAAGACTACATCTGAATAATGGCTGCTCTACTGTATTGCGATAAATCGACATATTTTCCGCATGAATCACTACTATACATTCTATATATCTGTAGGAACCGATCCCCCATGTCTTACTTTATTTTATTTTTTATATTGGTCAAGATTAAATAATATTTATATAAATTTCGAATAAGCATTTATATATCTTTAGATATTTTGTTTATTTAAACATCATTTATTGTGTCATATTGTAATCAACGTTCATATAAATTTTTCGTTTAATTTACGTATATATTTTATAATATATTTCAAAACATTTCTTTTCAATAACATACATTCAGCATCGATAAGCAGCATTACGTAACTGACTTTATTGTTATTTCAGACAATAAATATAGCATAAATATCTAAAAATAAAAATAAACACAAGCATTAATAGAACTGATACAACTATACTGGAGGAATAATCTATATATAACTTATAAAGATAAAAAGTTCCATATTCGCAAGAATGGTTTACTTAGAATGCTATTTCTAATTGTGAAAATAATAATTACTTCTAAATTTTGCGTATGAAGTATTGATTAAAAAATAATTTTCCTCTTTCGTACTTATCCGTTATTGTACGTCTTCAGATTTCCTTTTAATTATTAGTGAATTAGTTAGTTTCATTTTAATGAATAAGAACCAAAGAATGTTTGTATGTCTGTTGAGAAACTGAATGAGCTAAGATTACAGCGTATAAGTATAGTATTAAAAATAATCAGCAAAGCGTAACGGTTGTTTGGATGAATACACTTGAAAGGAGATAAACATTTAGAAATTTATATAATGCATCCTATATTATAAAGCAGCATTTTCATATAAGAATATACAATTAATAAAATAAAATAATAATAATAATAATAGCATGTTTAAACTTTGATTTAGTAATTCATTCAAATAAGAAAATAAAAGACTTTTAATTAATTTATAAACAGAGTTGATGTAAAAGAGCAAGACATTTATCAACCAAAAATCTTGTATAACATCTTGGCTTATGTACAAAGATTATATTATGCCACGTGGTATAGCTGTTCCGTACAGTAACAAATCCATATTTTAAAACTGTAATTAATTTATATTTAGTAGTTTTAAATTACTAAATATTACAGTTAACAGCGCTTGTTTCTTTTAATTGTTTTAAATTAGTATCCACATTATTTAGTGACTATAAAAGATTGGTTCTGGGCTCCCTATTGGTGAGGATTGCAGTCAATTGCCCTTTTTACCCCATAGGATAATGCGCCATTGTCATTATAATTCAAATTTAAAACTAGGTAATAATATGATAAAACACTGTCATGATAATTTTTGTTGCTAATAATTTTAAAAATACTGTACAGTATGTTTTTAAATGAAGAATTCCATAATAAACAGTGTGTAGTAACATATATAAAAAATTTTATCGGCATCCTTTTTGATATTGAATACGGCATTTTTAAAGATTCATTTTATAACTAGTGAAAGAACTTATTTACAAATTAAACAGTTTCAAAAGTAAAAGTTTATTCCGTATCTACTTTTTATATAAATTATTTAGGGTAAGGTTTGGTAACGATGTGATAGATTTTTCTCTTAACTAAAATGCTGAATTATACTGACTGAATGAAAAGTAATACTATTCTGTAAGAGGCTATATATTTGGCCTATCATAACATATTCTTATTTTTGACATAACATATTTGATTTAAATATTATAAAGCACAAATTATTTGGTACTCAGAACATGGTAATTTGGTGCATAATGTGGCGGTAAGCGTTGGCAACGTAATGATAGGTGAAATAAATATAAATGTTTTGTAGAAAAATAGAGTTATGTTTTATTTGAAAATTGGACTACTCATTGTCAGCCCCTTTGCCTGAACTTGCATCACACATGAATAAGTCTTTATCATGTGGTGATAGATCACAAGAAGTTGTTTAGGAAATGTGGTGATATTACATATATACAACTATAACAAACTATTCGTGGTCTTATGCGAACGTAATCAGCATTTCTATTCGAATTTCACAGCACAATAACAAGGAAAATTTATTTGAAGACCTGTAATCACAAAAATTCACCGTTTCAGAGGAAAAATATGTAAAAATATTGGTCAGTGCATAAGGAAATTAGCAGCAACACTGTTATTAACATCATCTTAGCAATAGCCTGCACATCATCTTAGCAATCACCAAGCACAAATTTAATTTAATTTGAAACACTAAACTCTTAAAATATTCCAATAATACAAAAAAGTTTTAGCCTTCGATTTTCCACGAAAATCAACAACATTAAGATAAAAATTCTCTTTCGTAGCATACGATACACTCATGCCATAATAATAACCGAAAATTTTAAATGAACTTTTCTCGCCATCTGTGTGAAAATCCTAACTTGCTTATCTTTAATGATAATCTGGTGATTCTCTGTGGAAATATAAATTTTTCATAGACCAGAATTTAGTTACTTGATGAATAATAAGTATTATTTAAGATTAAATACATAATAGGCATATAGGCTACATACATACAAAACATTATATGTTTATAATGCTTTCAACATTAATATTTTTAGCATTTATTTTTATTAAATAATCTAAAAATTAAGAAAACTACAGTTGAAAATGATACACAGTTAACCTTTGTGACATATTTTAAAATAGAAAAACAGCATTTATCCTTTCCTAACTTATCTTTCAGTTAAGTAAATATTATTTATAAATTAAGATTCTAAATTCGATATTATTTTAATAACGTTTATTTTTAATATTTAAAATTCTAAAAAGATTTTTAAATTAATTATTAAATACTAATATTTACTTTAACAATTTTGTATAGCTACTGTATATCACAAAATTTATTCAAGATGCATAACTCAAAAGAACCGAAGTAATTCAACCTTACAAACGCAAAAATAAATAATTATGAAAACAAACATACGTTTTAAATATTAAATTAAAATTTAATTCGTCTAAATTATGAGGTAAATGTTTAACAAGGCAACTAAGTTAACTGACATATAGCACAAAAAATAAATAAAAAATATTCTATTCACATTCAGAGGATTTTTTCTTTTAAAAATGTTAATAAATAAATTTCAACGAATTCATTTTATAAAATATGTTTCTTTTCTATCGTTATTTATCTAGGTTTTATTAAAATTTATAAGAGAAATCACATAAAATAAATATGCAAAAAATTCGGTGAAAAATCCGATGTGTTTTTACAGAAATATAATTAATGCATGCATCATTCAATTATTATATGACAAATAAAAAGTTTAATATTCAATTAAAAAACACAATAAAACAACTCGTACACTGTAATAAAAAAGGACTGCAAACAAACACACGATTAGGATTTAAGGGGAGGGAAAAAACAATTTATACAGCAAACTAATAATGCTGAGCTTATTTTAAGCCGTTAATTCTTCGAAATGAAGGGGGAAAAACGAAAAGCATTTAATTGTGTAATAAAAAGATTTTAAAAAATATATTAATTATAATTTATCATTAAATTTAATTTTATTACAAAATAAATTAGAAAAATTACAATATCAAATGCAATTTTATTGACCATTCTGAAGTGGAATAAAATAACACTTTAATATTGAAAATTATCAGGATTTTCTTTTTCATTAATCCATTTTTCACGATAAATCCCTAATTAAAAATAAAGTAAATATATTTAAGCTTTTTAATTAATACAATAGCATTTAAAACATCTTTCGCGTTAATGCATTTCTAGGTAATGCTAGATTTGAAAAAGTTATATTTAGCTTTTTAATTAGAAACACGAAATTTATATTTATAATGATGATAAACAAAATATGATTATTCGTAAATATCTTCAGCATAGTGATATTTTATCCTTTATATTTTAATATATTATTGGATAAATAATATACAAATTAGTTTTAAAGTAAATTCGAAAATATTATCAGAAAAACAAAAAAATTAATATATTATTATATATAAGTTTACGTTAAAAAAAACTATACTACATATAAGGATTTCTCGTTTAAATTTAAAATATTGGATTTATAAATCTATAAAAGAAAGTCCTTTGTGATGTTAAGTCTAAATTGGGGTATATAAAAGCAAGAGTAATGAAATTAAATATGCGTAGGGGGAGAGTTATCCATTAAAAAGTTTATATGTTAAAATTCTGTCATGAATATTTGGGAGACCGACTCATATACGAGCAATTTCAGGTAAGTTGGCAAGTTTATTTAATAGAAGATATATTTTAGAATTATCTTGAATGACTTTGTTTATAAGAGTATCAGAAGCAGGAGCCCATACAATAACCAATGACCGTTTGGAAATTGGTAAAATAAATGGTGCGTAGGGCAAGTTTGGATGAAATGTGTTTACAGTTTCTCTATAGAGTTCCTTTAAGTGTTGCCTAACCTTTTATTATTTTATCAATATGTTGTTTACAGGTGAGTTTATCATCGACTAAGTCATTAACTGCATTCGAAAATGGTTCAAGAAATAAAAGTTTTTCTTGAGGGAAATATTTAGATTTAGATTTATTGTATTAATATGTTATGTATTTTTAGCAGAATACATTGTTTGACATTTTAAAAGTAATTTATTAATTATAAATACTGTAGAAGGTTTGTCAAAAATGCCTATTCATTAATTAGGAATAAAATTCATTATACAGCAAAAATAACAAGAAAAATTATTTCTTTTTTATTTGAAATGCATTATTTCGTTGTCAGACAAATAAATGACTCATTATTATTTTTATTTTATTTTATTTTTATAGTTGAATTTCAAATATAATANGATGTCGTATTTTAACTTTTCCCTTTATAAATTGACTTAACTGAAATATAATTCTGAAAATTTAGGATTTTTATATCAAATTATTTTAGTAGTTTATTTTTCTTTTAAATTTCAAAAAACAAATATGAATTTATTCATTTCTAAATGATTACCTCTATATAGATATCAATATACCCTACTATGAAATTACGAAGAAGTTAAGATAAGTAATTAGATCATATAATAGTCTCAAATCAATGTTTTATTTAATGATAGTGGCATATAAAATAAATTTTAAAATATTTATTACGCACAACAATTTTTAGGTTTAACCTAAAAATATTTGTGCTTTAAATACAATTTAACCTTCATACCAGCAAATACAACTGAACCTTCATATAAGTTATATATAAAGTATATGGAGGTTCGGTTTTAAAGTGAACCAAATCTAAATTAAAATTTCTTTTATTAAATACATTGTATTTTATATTTGAAAAGGTGATGCATTACATTAAATATACATAGTACCCATTAGTGTATTTGGATTCTTTTCCAAATAAATTAAATATTAAAAACTATATAAAGAAGAAAGAACTACTACAGAGACGTATTGCATTAGTCAGTGCAACAGATCTTTGCAAATAAAAAAATTGGATCCTAGTCTATAGCAACTCGAATTGTCACATATGTTCTAAGTAAACCAAGTCCTCGAAAAGTATTTTAGAAGTGGTGAAATTTAAGAATTATTATTTTACGTTAATGTATATTTTAGTTTGTTACATATACATAATGTTTACATAATTTAGTTTGTTACATATACATATATACATAATACATAATAAATATACATAACATAAAACATATACATATACATATACATAATGTATATTTTAGTTTGTTACTAACAAACTAAAATATACATTAACGAAATAAAATGTGAGAGTGAAAAACAGGACGTAAAAAGAAAAAAATGGACGAACTTTTGTCTGTTTAATTTTCTATTGTTTTTACACTTACAACAACTGAAATATTTACTTATTTTAATCAATCTCCCGTAATAAACATTTTAAATATGTATATGTAATTCTAAAAACCTTCAAGAAGGTCCTTTCTCTTCTGTTGTAATTAAAAAAGGACTTCAATTTTTTAAAGTACCTTCCTTTTTGAAGGTTTTTAAAATTCCATATATATTTTTAAACTGAACATCTGTTAACAAGAATAGAATAAAATCAAGTTAAAATATCAGAATATATCAAGCAGTTTCTGTAAGTATCAAATGGAAATCCACAAAGACAATCATTAGTCAAATACATAAATTGTAACAATAAAGAATATTGCAACACTGTAACGATATATAAATTATAGAATGTTGAAAAACAAGGCTACACATTTTTCAAGTTGCATGCCAATCTGAAAATTAAGTAGCTATTTTAAAGATGAAATATTTTATTTATTTATTCATTCATTCCAAAAACAAAACTAAGAGTGATTTTCGATGAGAAATTGACATTTAAACGCCATGTTGATAAACTAATAAAAAATTTAGCTATCAGAAGAGAAATCTTGTGGCATCACTGTAACTTAATTTCATCATGCTCAGTTTTGAGATCACTCTTCTTCACTAATTTTTGCTCACTGGTCGAGTCTATGGTCAGCAGCAGCTCCATCACTTCTTAACAAGATTTCCAATGCTCTTTGCAAGGTTTATCTTTTGCTTAACAAGATACGTCATCTAGCTTATACTGACTCAAGCGAGAGGGCATGAATAGGATTTGGATTTCCATAATTCTTTGCACGCATTAATTAAATTTTATAATTTTATCTTAAATATTATTTACACGTGAGTATGAAACCTTAGTCAGGTGTTCTGTAATTCGACGACTATGAACTGGCATATTTTAAATCTGAAACATGATGGAAGAATACAGGTGATACCACTTTCTATTGAAGACGTTGGCGAAATGGTTAAGCTTACTCGAGTATCCACCAGATGTCGTGACGATGTAGAAGTTCAATTTTTACCATTGATTACTACTAGCCGCAATTGCTAATTGAATTGTAATTTGTGTTAATTTCATTAAATTTAGTGAATAGTAATAGAATGCGGGTATGTAATATTTTACTTTCATGAAATGTGATATTTTTTTTATGTAACAGTGCTTCTGCAATGTCATTTAGAATGTCATCACTAAGAATACTGACCAGTGGTGGATTTAGCACTTGAGATTTTTTTACAAGTTCTACTTCTGTAAAAAGCATTTTTTTATTTAGAATAGTGATATATTTTAAAATAACATAGACACCTTTTTACTGCTGAGATTCGTTTTATTTAGCAAACGTTTTCTAACTACACTCATTCATTTCACTATTATTCATTATTTATGTTAATTTTTTTAGTTATTTTTGCATTATATTCAGATATTTAAACGTTGTTGTTGTTCTTTTTTTTATTCTGTTTATGTATTTATTTTGGAACGATATTTAACGGTAAAGATGTTCCAAGGAAAATGTTACCTGAGGATGGCTTATTTAATAGTTTGAAAACGTTTGCTAAATAAAACGAACCTCAGCAGACAAAAAAGGTATTTTTAGTGATATATTTTGAATTGTTCTGCTGAGGGTGAATTAGATCATTGTAAGTTATTTTATACTGATTTTATACCGTGTGTGTATTTTCAAAAATCGATGAAACCTAACAGATAATTTTAAAAAAATTGATATAAATAAATAACATCTTATATATGGATAATTCTGAAAATTTTGACAGCCATATACAGGAATATTTCATTTAAAATTATTACTATCAAAAATTATTATTTTTTTTAAACTAGTACCGATATTACTTAACAGATGGCGATAGGTTACTTATACATTTTTCAATGNTACAGTTATATACAGTGGCAAATCCAGAAAAAATGACAGGAAAACTAGAGTTTATATATAATACTTAAATTCTTCTAAAAAGGTTTACGTTTCTAAATGTATCAATTACCATTTTAAAAATAAGATGTGTAACGTTGTGTAAAAGCGTTTGCGAGTATTGATTAATGATTGGTACATAGACTATACTCCGAAAAACCAGAGAAAGGAGAAGGAGCTCCTATCTTGAATTTACGTATGTTTTTGTTTATAAATATTTATAAGCGCTGATTTCATTCTCATAAATGACAATGCAAACTCATGTACAGTACGTGTGATGGAAGAATATCGTAAAAATATTCAAACAAATGGAGTGGGAACCAAATTTCCAAATTTTCTTAACTTAAATTTTATAAAACATGTGTGGATGGTTAAAAAAAGATGTATAACAAGTGCATAAAATTCCACCCCGAACGTTCTAGGAAATAAAGACTACATCTGAATAATGGCTGCTCTACTGTATTGCGATAAATCGACATATTTTCCGCATGAATCACTACTATACATTCTATATATCTGTAGGAACCGATCCCCCATGTCTTACTTTATTTTATTTTTTATATTGGTCAAGATTAAATAATATTTATATAAATTTCGAATAAGCATTTATATATCTTTAGATATTTTGTTTATTTAAACATCATTTATTGTGTCATATTGTAATCAACGTTCATATAAATTTTTCGTTTAATTTACGTATATATTTTATAATATATTTCAAAACATTTCTTTTCAATAACATACATTCAGCATCGATAAGCAGCATTACGTAACTGACTTTATTGTTATTTCAGACAATAAATATAGCATAAATATCTAAAAATAAAAATAAACACAAGCATTAATAGAACTGATACAACTATACTGGAGGAATAATCTATATATAACTTATAAAGATAAAAAGTTCCATATTCGCAAGAATGGTTTACTTAGAATGCTATTTCTAATTGTGAAAATAATAATTACTTCTAAATTTTGCGTATGAAGTATTGATTAAAAAATAATTTTCCTCTTTCGTACTTATCCGTTATTGTACGTCTTCAGATTTCCTTTTAATTATTAGTGAATTAGTTAGTTTCATTTTAATGAATAAGAACCAAAGAATGTTTGTATGTCTGTTGAGAAACTGAATGAGCTAAGATTACAGCGTATAAGTATAGTATTAAAAATAATCAGCAAAGCGTAACGGTTGTTTGGATGAATACACTTGAAAGGAGATAAACATTTAGAAATTTATATAATGCATCCTATATTATAAAGCAGCATTTTCATATAAGAATATACAATTAATAAAATAAAATAATAATAATAATAATAGCATGTTTAAACTTTGATTTAGTAATTCATTCAAATAAGAAAATAAAAGACTTTTAATTAATTTATAAACAGAGTTGATGTAAAAGAGCAAGACATTTATCAACCAAAAATCTTGTATAACATCTTGGCTTATGTACAAAGATTATATTATGCCACGTGGTATAGCTGTTCCGTACAGTAACAAATCCATATTTTAAAACTGTAATTAATTTATATTTAGTAGTTTTAAATTACTAAATATTACAGTTAACAGCGCTTGTTTCTTTTAATTGTTTTAAATTAGTATCCACATTATTTAGTGACTATAAAAGATTGGTTCTGGGCTCCCTATTGGTGAGGATTGCAGTCAATTGCCCTTTTTACCCCATAGGATAATGCGCCATTGTCATTATAATTCAAATTTAAAACTAGGTAATAATATGATAAAACACTGTCATGATAATTTTTGTTGCTAATAATTTTAAAAATACTGTACAGTATGTTTTTAAATGAAGAATTCCATAATAAACAGTGTGTAGTAACATATATAAAAAATTTTATCGGCATCCTTTTTGATATTGAATACGGCATTTTTAAAGATTCATTTTATAACTAGTGAAAGAACTTATTTACAAATTAAACAGTTTCAAAAGTAAAAGTTTATTCCGTATCTACTTTTTATATAAATTATTTAGGGTAAGGTTTGGTAACGATGTGATAGATTTTTCTCTTAACTAAAATGCTGAATTATACTGACTGAATGAAAAGTAATACTATTCTGTAAGAGGCTATATATTTGGCCTATCATAACATATTCTTATTTTTGACATAACATATTTGATTTAAATATTATAAAGCACAAATTATTTGGTACTCAGAACATGGTAATTTGGTGCATAATGTGGCGGTAAGCGTTGGCAACGTAATGATAGGTGAAATAAATATAAATGTTTTGTAGAAAAATAGAGTTATGTTTTATTTGAAAATTGGACTACTCATTGTCAGCCCCTTTGCCTGAACTTGCATCACACATGAATAAGTCTTTATCATGTGGTGATAGATCACAAGAAGTTGTTTAGGAAATGTGGTGATATTACATATATACAACTATAACAAACTATTCGTGGTCTTATGCGAACGTAATCAGCATTTCTATTCGAATTTCACAGCACAATAACAAGGAAAATTTATTTGAAGACCTGTAATCACAAAAATTCACCGTTTCAGAGGAAAAATATGTAAAAATATTGGTCAGTGCATAAGGAAATTAGCAGCAATACTGTTATTAACATCATCTTAGCAATAGCCTGCACATCATCTTAGCAATCACCAAGCACAAATTTAATTTAATTTGAAACACTAAACTCTTAAAATATTCCAATAATACAAAAAAGTTTTAGCCTTCGATTTTCCACGAAAATCAACAACATTAAGATAAAAATTCTCTTTCGTAGCATACGATACACTCATGCCATAATAATAACCGAAAATTTTAAATGAACTTTTCTCGCCATCTGTGTGAAAATCCTAACTTGCTTATCTTTAATGATAATCTGGTGATTCTCTGTGGAAATATAAATTTTTCATAGACCAGAATTTAGTTACTTGATGAATAATAAGTATTATTTAAGATTAAATACATAATAGGCATATAGGCTACATACATACAAAACATTATATGTTTATAATGCTTTCAACATTAATATTTTTAGCATTTATTTTTATTAAATAATCTAAAAATTAAGAAAACTACAGTTGAAAATGATACACAGTTAACCTTTGTGACATATTTTAAAATAGAAAAACAGCATTTATCCTTTCCTAACTTATCTTTCAGTTAAGTAAATATTATTTATAAATTAAGATTCTAAATTCGATATTATTTTAATAACGTTTATTTTTAATATTTAAAATTCTAAAAAGATTTTTAAATTAATTATTAAATACTAATATTTACTTTAACAATTTTGTATAGCTACTGTATATCACAAAATTTATTCAAGATGCATAACTCAAAAGAACCGAAGTAATTCAACCTTACAAACGCAAAAATAAATAATTATGAAAACAAACATACGTTTTAAATATTAAATTAAAATTTAATTCGTCTAAATTATGAGGTAAATGTTTAACAAGGCAACTAAGTTAACTGACATATAGCACAAAAAATAAATAAAAAATATTCTATTCACATTCAGAGGATTTTTTCTTTTAAAAATGTTAATAAATAAATTTCAACGAATTCATTTTATAAAATATGTTTCTTTTCTATCGTTATTTATCTAGGTTTTATTAAAATTTATAAGAGAAATCACATAAAATAAATATGCAAAAAATTCGGTGAAAAATCCGATGTGTTTTTACAGAAATATAATTAATGCATGCATCATTCAATTATTATATGACAAATAAAAAGTTTAATATTCAATTAAAAAACACAATAAAACAACTCGTACACTGTAATAAAAAAGGACTGCAAACAAACACACGATTAGGATTTAAGGGGAGGGAAAAAACAATTTATACAGCAAACTAATAATGCTGAGCTTATTTTAAGCCGTTAATTCTTCGAAATGAAGGGGGAAAAACGAAAAGCATTTAATTGTGTAATAAAAAGATTTTAAAAAATATATTAATTATAATTTATCATTAAATTTAATTTTATTACAAAATAAATTAGAAAAATTACAATATCAAATGCAATTTTATTGACCATTCTGAAGTGGAATAAAATAACACTTTAATATTGAAAATTATCAGGATTTTCTTTTTCATTAATCCATTTTTCACGATAAATCCCTAATTAAAAATAAAGTAAATATATTTAAGCTTTTTAATTAATACAATAGCATTTAAAACATCTTTCGCGTTAATGCATTTCTAGGTAATGCTAGATTTGAAAAAGTTATATTTAGCTTTTTAATTAGAAACACGAAATTTATATTTATAATGATGATAAACAAAATATGATTATTCGTAAATATCTTCAGCATAGTGATATTTTATCCTTTATATTTTAATATATTATTGGATAAATAATATACAAATTAGTTTTAAAGTAAATTCGAAAATATTATCAGAAAAACAAAAAAATTAATATATTATTATATATAAGTTTACGTTAAAAAAAACTATACTACATATAAGGATTTCTCGTTTAAATTTAAAATATTGGATTTATAAATCTATAAAAGAAAGTCCTTTGTGATGTTAAGTCTAAATTGGGGTATATAAAAGCAAGAGTAATGAAATTAAATATGCGTAGGGGGAGAGTTATCCATTAAAAAGTTTATATGTTAAAATTCTGTCATGAATATTTGGGAGACCGACTCATATACGAGCAATTTCAGGTAAGTTGGCAAGTTTATTTAATAGAAGATATATTTTAGAATTATCTTGAATGACTTTGTTTATAAGAGTATCAGAAGCAGGAGCCCATACAATAACCAATGACCGTTTGGAAATTGGTAAAATAAATGGTGCGTAGGGCAAGTTTGGATGAAATGTGTTTACAGTTTCTCTATAGAGTTCCTTTAAGTGTTGCCTAACCTTTTATTATTTTATCAATATGTTGTTTACAGGTGAGTTTATCATCGACTAAGTCATTAACTGCATTCGAAAATGGTTCAAGAAATAAAAGTTTTTCTTGAGGGAAATATTTAGATTTAGATTTATTGTATTAATATGTTATGTATTTTTAGCAGAATACATTGTTTGACATTTTAAAAGTAATTTATTAATTATAAATACTGTAGAAGGTTTGTCAAAAATGCCTATTCATTAATTAGGAATAAAATTCATTATACAGCAAAAATAACAAGAAAAATTATTTCTTTTTTATTTGAAATGCATTATTTCGTTGTCAGACAAATAAATGACTCATTATTATTTTTATTTTATTTTATTTTTATAGTTGAGTTTCAAATATAATATTTAATAATTTAATGATATTTTAATGCGTTATTTTGTATTCTATGCAATATTTTTATCACAAAAGGAATTTGTGGTTGAAAAGGGCTTTAGATAATTCAAAAAAGACACAGAGAAAAACTGAGTAAAACTCGATTTTCTATTAAAATGAAATTACTTATAATTAATATTAGATTTTACATAAAATACTAACTTTATCTAGAATCAGAAAAATATAAAAATTTGCCTTTTTATTATAGAAACAATTTAAAAGTTTTAAAATTTGCTTTTTAATTTTTGATTATATTCAATAAAATTATAGTTATTTTCGAAACAACATTTCTATAATCTAAATATACGTTCAAATTATGGAAACGAAGTATAATACTAATATGATTAAAACAATTCACTTTTATGTTCTACACTCTCCTCCTCCAAGAACTAAAATGCTTTTATAATATAACAACAGAAGAAGGTTTACAAAATCATTCGACTTTTTAATAAAAAATAGTAATCATATTTATTTTTCATGCCATCGAATATTCTTTCTGGCTCCTCTCTGCGTTCTAGTAACCAATATGAATAAATTAAAGGATTTCAAGTCAAAGAGTATATCCAGAGTTAGGCTATTATTAACAAATGTAGTCTTTTAAATAAAAATAACTATTACATCTATAAATTGCAGTCTATAGATAAAACTTGATTATAATATTTTAAAAGGATTTCTTAGTTCTCGGACATTACACAATATTTAAAGATAATTTCTGTATCATTAATAAATGATAGCTTTAAAAAGTATTTAGTTTGTTTATAAGCTTTTAAAATTACTAGAATACGCAGCAATACCTAATGAAAGTAATATTCGACTTTCATGTATAGTCAAACTGCATTTTATTTTTAGATTAAAATAAAAAATTAACAAATGTTTCATCAATATATTTATACGTTAAAATAAAGATATAGGTGTATTAAAATAAATAAACAAACAAGATGTATATAAGTCTATTAAAATAAATAAAATGTAAACAATTTCTTTGAAATGGAATTATTAAATTTAAATGAGAATGTCCAGAAAATGTCTCTGTAGCACTATATATTAATACGAAGTATTAAGATTTAAACAATCAACAGTAGCCAAAATTTGCAGTGCTCAGAATTGATTTTCTGTGTGTTATTATTAGTTATTTCTTATTTTAACATAGCTTATATCTAAAAGTTATTAAATTTTAATCATTCATTTTAATCATTCGAGGAAAATTAGTATTCATAAGATACTAATTTTCCTCGTGTATGCATCTATTAAATACTGTAATAATAAATAAATATAATTTTAAGACACCAAAATGTTAAAGTTTTATAATCGATGTTAAAAAATTCGTAAAAAGCGAATAATATTCTTATGCGAAAAATTCACAATGATATTTAAATACTATTTAGATTATTTTCTATATAAATTCAGTAAGATTTTATAGTTTAAATATTTAAATGAATCTCACATAAAAAAGTAAAGTCACAATTGTTATTGCAGTGTATCGAGTTTAATTGAATATTTCTCCTTCGTTCTTGATTACACGCGATAAACACATCTTAAAAGATTCACCTTTGAATTCAATTTTCGTTTCCGGTTTCACAGTAACCGGTTTAGAAATTGGGATATTTAACAAGACACCCATGATGTCATAACTACATAAATTTTATTGACACCCAAATGAAGTTTATTGACACCCTTTTACTAACTAAATGACAGATTTTCAAAATTGTACAGCTGAAAAAAGATGTAAAATTTAAGTGTAATTAACATTTGTATTAATATTTTATACGCGCTTGATTAAAATAATTGAGAACTTACAGTATATACATTTTAATTATCATTTAAAAACTAATATAAATAAAATATGATTAATAAATTTTTTACTTGTTAGCAAATATTGTAATATTTAATAACATCAAAACCGATTTTCTTTACAGAATGACGATTATCGGCGATTTTCTGCAGGCCCGCTATTCAACTATCTCATTATCGACACTAGTCTTAGGTTTCATTTGTTAAGTACAAATAGAAAATTATAATTAACAAGTCACAGGCTTCTAATACATTAAATGAGTCACTGTGCGTAGGTACAGTACAGTGACGCATTTGATGCTTTAGAAGCAGCGTTGAGATAATTAGAAATGCAACCTGAAGCAGAATTTTCAACCCTCGTGAAGATTAACAGGTCAACAATTTAGCAGCGTTAAAAAATGTCTTTTTAAATATGTAAAACTAAGCAAAGCAAAATAAATGATTTTTTTCAAAAGGAACTGTAACAAATAATTTTTAATTAATTTAATATTAATCTTATAATATACGAAAATAAATAAATGAATTAATAAAGAATTGCAACGTAAACAGAAATGAACACTACACAACTTGAGTTTTGATATATTCAAAGGTCTACATCGTAACTTAGAAAAAATTATATTAACTCTTTCAAAAAAAAATATCAATAAATTCTTTTATATTAATTCAGTTTAGGTTGCCTTTACAATAATTTAAAGAAAATCAGAAAACTTGCAAAAACGATGAGGAAAATTAAATGATTTATTCGTTATTACAGAATTAATAATCTTAAATTTGAATATAACTTATTTAATGAATTTGATTTGGCCTCTCTACAAAAAACTTCATGCAAATCTGAATGACTTTTTAACTTTATTCGATACATAAATTGAATATTAAATCGTCAGTCGTTTTAAATATAACTGAAAAACGACGAGATGTAAGGATTTTAACAAATTAAAAAATGATCAGATTTAATTCATTCTTTGCATAATAAATGAGAAAAGTGTCTATGAAAAATCGACATTAAGTAACTTAATATATATAGGCTATATATTTAAAGACATAAACTCAAAATTTAGTTATAAACACGGCATATGTACGACCATGGTCAATTGATCACGATCCATTGTTGCATCTATTAAACTAAAAAGGGAAAAAAACGAAAAAAAAAATTTAATAAAGCACTTTTAACAGCAAAAAAAAATTCTAATTAAAAGCTGATATCAAATATTAATCAAATTCGAGTGATGTAATCTATGGTTTATTGGATGTATCAAATATCGAAAGTAAAAATTAGCATCAACTTTATTTTCTGTTGAAGTTCCAGCATATACTGTATTCCTGGCATGCAGCCTATTTCTAACGATTTTTACGTTTGTTAAGAATTTTATATCTTGTAGAAGCAAGTACAGTTGAACTTCGATAACTGGTCGTCCAGAGAACCGGAAAATATTGACCAGTTAAGCGGAGTGACTTCTTAACGGGAATCAAAAATAACTCAGTCTGTCACGCACTATCATATATGAAATAAATAGTTTTTTAAAAATTTGCTTATGCATAAAATACAGTTATCTGTTAAATTATCGACCAGAATTTTATTCATATTATATATTCATTTTTCTAATTTTCATTTTTGAAATTTCGAATTACGCAGTTACATCCCCGTTTTTTCTTTGCACCTGACTGCCTCCATCGTTCACTGAATGATTATTATTTAACGTAGTTCGGATATTTCGTGTTTTCTTGTAAAAGTATTTTGTGCAGTGTGAATTCTCTTAGACATTATTCATATCTCTTTTCTTCTTTTAAAGATCAAAACGCGATTTTTCTTTTCTGCAACATTTTAAACTAAGAAACGTATGCTTCCACGTTTTAATCATAAGACATTAACAAAATCTTTATAAAATTTTCTTTAGAGGAAAAAGATGCTAAGTAGCAACTGAAAATAATGAATAAAAAAAAAATAAAGGAGTGCAAGTTATGAAGACACGTCAGGTGTAAGAGCACAGACATTTCTATTTAAAGTCCGGTTAGAGAAGCGAATGGAGTTGTTGCCCAATTACTCCACCGACTTTACTCTCTGGAGATCACTCTCCAGATACCAATTGGAAAGGAGAATATAGGGAAACTCTAGGTCCGCACGAACTGCGACAGACAAAAGCCTACTACCACCAGAATTTGATCCCTACTCATCCTTTCAGTATTCCAACGTCTTATTGCTAGAACAGCAATGGTTCCTCGAAAAAATTAGTAGTAAAACCAATTTTAAAAGTAGGCAAGCTGAGGATTAGCTAAATCTGGCAATAATAAAAAGATGACGCATTAAAAAAATAAACTGTTTTCTATTCTTTACCTTCTACGACTAGGGAAGATGAAGAAAAGAAAACAGACTGAACAGGTTTCGACTGTAGATAACTCATTTTTCATCTATGCGTCTATTCAATGCCATTAATAAAGTTTCTGAAAAGTAAATGTAGCAAGAATAGGACAAAGCTATAGATTTTTTTTTAATATTCTTCATGACCTCTAAGGAACAACTACTGTCCCGTTTTAGTAGAAGAAGAAAAAAAATGCACATAAAGAATTGATCTTGTATAAAGGTCTTGATCTTGACTTTGACAGTTAGCTGGAATGGGCCTAACGACGAATTAATGAGAATTTAATTACATTAGCGTGTATGGAAGATTTATGTGACCGACAAACTATATGACCAGTTATCCGGAGTGACCACTTATCGAGTTTACCTGTTTTCAAAGTTAGTATACGCCTAATGAAACAACAAATTCGTTCAGTAAATCTCTCTCTTCCTCTGCTAGAGAATAGTACTTTTGATGGTGTCCCCACATCCCTGCTATTTGTTCGCAAAATAACACACAAGATGTTATTCATTGATACAAGATGAATTACTTTACCAGTTTTTATTTGAACACAATAAATTTTCGAAATTTTGCAATATTTATAATTTCTTTTCCTTACTAAAACTAATAATAAAAAGGTAAATAATAATAATAAGTCGGTAGAAGGATATATAAAAATTACGATAGGTTTTATCTATTGTTTGTTTAATGTTCGTGGTTGGTAGTGGGTTTCGTAGTATATCTCCAGACCCTGTATAGAGAAAATGGACAATCTAGACTCAGTTGTTGATCGACTGTGACATATTTAATCCAACGTTTTAGTTTACGCCTATATTATATGTTTTAAAAAATAATGAAAATTTATTGGTTAAACTGGAAATCGGAATTATATTTTTTTAAAAATGACNATTCTTATTTTTCAGTACTTTAATTTTAAAAATTTTCGAATTTCCTTAAAGACATCATCTTAGTCTTCACAAACTGAAGATAATGTCAACCATTTCCAGTGTGTCAACAGATTTGACTCATAGATCATTCAAGGTCATGCAAGAGTTACAACACCTGCTAATGATCGTTATCTGACTTCACCGCTAGACATGATATAAAGACTTCAGCTCACCAACTTTCCCTACTGCTTACAGCATACGCAATCTGCATTGTTTCAAGATAAATTCTAAATTGTAAACTTTATAATAGGCTTATATGAACGATATCCTATTAGTTATTTTTTGCTAACGTCCTATCAAAAAAAGGCTGTTTAAACTGGAATCACAATATGACAAGCTCATTGACAAATCAGCTAGTTAGAGTTCTCTTTTCAATGAACTCGGAGTCATTCTCCAAAACTATTCTTAGTATATTAACACGAAGAGAATACTCATTATCGCTCTTATACCAGATAAAGAGATTCATTATTTAACAGGACGACGGTATGAGATGACGGTATAACAGTTTAAGGAGAGGTTTGTTTAATGGACATATTGATCTAAAAATCTTCGAATTAATTCTCTTATTGCCATCTCCATTCATTAGATAATCATACAGTTATATACAGTGGCAAATCCAGAAAAAATGACAGGAAAACTAGAGTTTATATATAATACTTAAATTCTTCTAAAAAGGTTTACGTTTCTAAATGTATCAATTACCATTTTAAAAATAAGATGTGTAACGTTGTGTAAAAGCGTTTGCGAGTATTGATTAATGATTGGTACATAGACTATACTCCGAAAAACCAGAGAAAGGAGAAGGAGCTCCTATCTTGAATTTACGTATGTTTTTGTTTATAAATATTTATAAGCGCTGATTTCATTCTCATAAATGACAATGCAAACTCATGTACAGTACGTGTGATGGAAGAATATCGTAAAAATATTCAAACAAATGGAGTGGGAACCAAATTTCCAAATTTTCTTAACTTAAATTTTATAAAACATGTGTGGATGGTTAAAAAAAGATGTATAACAAGTGCATAAAATTCCACCCCGAACGTTCTAGGAAATAAAGACTACATCTGAATAATGGCTGCTCTACTGTATTGCGATAAATCGACATATTTTCCGCATGAATCACTACTATACATTCTATATATCTGTAGGAACCGATCCCCCATGTCTTACTTTATTTTATTTTTTATATTGGTCAAGATTAAATAATATTTATATAAATTTCGAATAAGCATTTATATATCTTTAGATATTTTGTTTATTTAAACATCATTTATTGTGTCATATTGTAATCAACGTTCATATAAATTTTTCGTTTAATTTACGTATATATTTTATAATATATTTCAAAACATTTCTTTTCAATAACATACATTCAGCATCGATAAGCAGCATTACGTAACTGACTTTATTGTTATTTCAGACAATAAATATAGCATAAATATCTAAAAATAAAAATAAACACAAGCATTAATAGAACTGATACAACTATACTGGAGGAATAATCTATATATAACTTATAAAGATAAAAAGTTCCATATTCGCAAGAATGGTTTACTTAGAATGCTATTTCTAATTGTGAAAATAATAATTACTTCTAAATTTTGCGTATGAAGTATTGATTAAAAAATAATTTTCCTCTTTCGTACTTATCCGTTATTGTACGTCTTCAGATTTCCTTTTAATTATTAGTGAATTAGTTAGTTTCATTTTAATGAATAAGAACCAAAGAATGTTTGTATGTCTGTTGAGAAACTGAATGAGCTAAGATTACAGCGTATAAGTATAGTATTAAAAATAATCAGCAAAGCGTAACGGTTGTTTGGATGAATACACTTGAAAGGAGATAAACATTTAGAAATTTATATAATGCATCCTATATTATAAAGCAGCATTTTCATATAAGAATATACAATTAATAAAATAAAATAATAATAATAATAATAGCATGTTTAAACTTTGATTTAGTAATTCATTCAAATAAGAAAATAAAAGACTTTTAATTAATTTATAAACAGAGTTGATGTAAAAGAGCAAGACATTTATCAACCAAAAATCTTGTATAACATCTTGGCTTATGTACAAAGATTATATTATGCCACGTGGTATAGCTGTTCCGTACAGTAACAAATCCATATTTTAAAACTGTAATTAATTTATATTTAGTAGTTTTAAATTACTAAATATTACAGTTAACAGCGCTTGTTTCTTTTAATTGTTTTAAATTAGTATCCACATTATTTAGTGACTATAAAAGATTGGTTCTGGGCTCCCTATTGGTGAGGATTGCAGTCAATTGCCCTTTTTACCCCATAGGATAATGCGCCATTGTCATTATAATTCAAATTTAAAACTAGGTAATAATATGATAAAACACTGTCATGATAATTTTTGTTGCTAATAATTTTAAAAATACTGTACAGTATGTTTTTAAATGAAGAATTCCATAATAAACAGTGTGTAGTAACATATATAAAAAATTTTATCGGCATCCTTTTTGATATTGAATACGGCATTTTTAAAGATTCATTTTATAACTAGTGAAAGAACTTATTTACAAATTAAACAGTTTCAAAAGTAAAAGTTTATTCCGTATCTACTTTTTATATAAATTATTTAGGGTAAGGTTTGGTAACGATGTGATAGATTTTTCTCTTAACTAAAATGCTGAATTATACTGACTGAATGAAAAGTAATACTATTCTGTAAGAGGCTATATATTTGGCCTATCATAACATATTCTTATTTTTGACATAACATATTTGATTTAAATATTATAAAGCACAAATTATTTGGTACTCAGAACATGGTAATTTGGTGCATAATGTGGCGGTAAGCGTTGGCAACGTAATGATAGGTGAAATAAATATAAATGTTTTGTAGAAAAATAGAGTTATGTTTTATTTGAAAATTGGACTACTCATTGTCAGCCCCTTTGCCTGAACTTGCATCACACATGAATAAGTCTTTATCATGTGGTGATAGATCACAAGAAGTTGTTTAGGAAATGTGGTGATATTACATATATACAACTATAACAAACTATTCGTGGTCTTATGCGAACGTAATCAGCATTTCTATTCGAATTTCACAGCACAATAACAAGGAAAATTTATTTGAAGACCTGTAATCACAAAAATTCACCGTTTCAGAGGAAAAATATGTAAAAATATTGGTCAGTGCATAAGGAAATTAGCAGCAATACTGTTATTAACATCATCTTAGCAATAGCCTGCACATCATCTTAGCAATCACCAAGCACAAATTTAATTTAATTTGAAACACTAAACTCTTAAAATATTCCAATAATACAAAAAAGTTTTAGCCTTCGATTTTCCACGAAAATCAACAACATTAAGATAAAAATTCTCTTTCGTAGCATACGATACACTCATGCCATAATAATAACCGAAAATTTTAAATGAACTTTTCTCGCCATCTGTGTGAAAATCCTAACTTGCTTATCTTTAATGATAATCTGGTGATTCTCTGTGGAAATATAAATTTTTCATAGACCAGAATTTAGTTACTTGATGAATAATAAGTATTATTTAAGATTAAATACATAATAGGCATATAGGCTACATACATACAAAACATTATATGTTTATAATGCTTTCAACATTAATATTTTTAGCATTTATTTTTATTAAATAATCTAAAAATTAAGAAAACTACAGTTGAAAATGATACACAGTTAACCTTTGTGACATATTTTAAAATAGAAAAACAGCATTTATCCTTTCCTAACTTATCTTTCAGTTAAGTAAATATTATTTATAAATTAAGATTCTAAATTCGATATTATTTTAATAACGTTTATTTTTAATATTTAAAATTCTAAAAAGATTTTTAAATTAATTATTAAATACTAATATTTACTTTAACAATTTTGTATAGCTACTGTATATCACAAAATTTATTCAAGATGCATAACTCAAAAGAACCGAAGTAATTCAACCTTACAAACGCAAAAATAAATAATTATGAAAACAAACATACGTTTTAAATATTAAATTAAAATTTAATTCGTCTAAATTATGAGGTAAATGTTTAACAAGGCAACTAAGTTAACTGACATATAGCACAAAAAATAAATAAAAAATATTCTATTCACATTCAGAGGATTTTTTCTTTTAAAAATGTTAATAAATAAATTTCAACGAATTCATTTTATAAAATATGTTTCTTTTCTATCGTTATTTATCTAGGTTTTATTAAAATTTATAAGAGAAATCACATAAAATAAATATGCAAAAAATTCGGTGAAAAATCCGATGTGTTTTTACAGAAATATAATTAATGCATGCATCATTCAATTATTATATGACAAATAAAAAGTTTAATATTCAATTAAAAAACACAATAAAACAACTCGTACACTGTAATAAAAAAGGACTGCAAACAAACACACGATTAGGATTTAAGGGGAGGGAAAAAACAATTTATACAGCAAACTAATAATGCTGAGCTTATTTTAAGCCGTTAATTCTTCGAAATGAAGGGGGAAAAACGAAAAGCATTTAATTGTGTAATAAAAAGATTTTAAAAAATATATTAATTATAATTTATCATTAAATTTAATTTTATTACAAAATAAATTAGAAAAATTACAATATCAAATGCAATTTTATTGACCATTCTGAAGTGGAATAAAATAACACTTTAATATTGAAAATTATCAGGATTTTCTTTTTCATTAATCCATTTTTCACGATAAATCCCTAATTAAAAATAAAGTAAATATATTTAAGCTTTTTAATTAATACAATAGCATTTAAAACATCTTTCGCGTTAATGCATTTCTAGGTAATGCTAGATTTGAAAAAGTTATATTTAGCTTTTTAATTAGAAACACGAAATTTATATTTATAATGATGATAAACAAAATATGATTATTCGTAAATATCTTCAGCATAGTGATATTTTATCCTTTATATTTTAATATATTATTGGATAAATAATATACAAATTAGTTTTAAAGTAAATTCGAAAATATTATCAGAAAAACAAAAAAATTAATATATTATTATATATAAGTTTACGTTAAAAAAAACTATACTACATATAAGGATTTCTCGTTTAAATTTAAAATATTGGATTTATAAATCTATAAAAGAAAGTCCTTTGTGATGTTAAGTCTAAATTGGGGTATATAAAAGCAAGAGTAATGAAATTAAATATGCGTAGGGGGAGAGTTATCCATTAAAAAGTTTATATGTTAAAATTCTGTCATGAATATTTGGGAGACCGACTCATATACGAGCAATTTCAGGTAAGTTGGCAAGTTTATTTAATAGAAGATATATTTTAGAATTATCTTGAATGACTTTGTTTATAAGAGTATCAGAAGCAGGAGCCCATACAATAACCAATGACCGTTTGGAAATTGGTAAAATAAATGGTGCGTAGGGCAAGTTTGGATGAAATGTGTTTACAGTTTCTCTATAGAGTTCCTTTAAGTGTTGCCTAACCTTTTATTATTTTATCAATATGTTGTTTACAGGTGAGTTTATCATCGACTAAGTCATTAACTGCATTCGAAAATGGTTCAAGAAATAAAAGTTTTTCTTGAGGGAAATATTTAGATTTAGATTTATTGTATTAATATGTTATGTATTTTTAGCAGAATACATTGTTTGACATTTTAAAAGTAATTTATTAATTATAAATACTGTAGAAGGTTTGTCAAAAATGCCTATTCATTAATTAGGAATAAAATTCATTATACAGCAAAAATAACAAGAAAAATTATTTCTTTTTTATTTGAAATGCATTATTTCGTTGTCAGACAAATAAATGACTCATTATTATTTTTATTTTATTTTATTTTTATAGTTGAATTTCAAATATAATATTTAATAATTTAATGATATTTTAATGCGTTATTTTGTATTCTATGCTATATTTTTATCACAAAAGGAATTTGTGGTTGAAAAGGGCTTTAGATAATTCAAAAAAGACACAGAGAAAAATTGAGTAAAACTCGATTTTCTATTAAAATGAAATTACTTATAATTAATATTAGACTTTACATAAAATACTAACTTTATCTAGAATCAGAAAAATATAAAAATTTGCCTTTTTATTATAGAAACAATTTAAAAGTTTTAAAATTTGCTTTTTAATTTTTGATTATATTCAATAAAATTATAGTTATTTTCGAAACAACATTTCTATAATCTAAATATACGTTCAAATTATGGAAACGAAGTATAATACTAATATGATTAAAACAATTCACTTTTATGTTCTACACTCTCCTCCTCCAAGAACTAAAATGCTTTTATAATATAACAACAGAAGA
Source organism: Centruroides sculpturatus (assembly GCF_000671375.1). Classification (NCBI taxonomy): domain Eukaryota; kingdom Metazoa; phylum Arthropoda; class Arachnida; order Scorpiones; family Buthidae; genus Centruroides; species Centruroides sculpturatus. The sequence continues at coordinate 220,396 of NW_019385041.1, forward strand.
AGGTTTACAAAATCATTCGACTTTTTAATAAAAAATAGTAATCATATTTATTTTTCATGCCATCGAATATTCTTTCTGGCTCCTCTCTGCGTTCTAGTAACCAATATGAATAAATTAAAGGATTTCAAGTCAAAGAGTATATCCAGAGTTAGGCTATTATTAACAAATGTAGTCTTTTAAATAAAAATAACTATTACATCTATAAATTGCAGTCTATAGATAAAACTTGATTATAATATTTTAAAAGGATTTCTTAGTTCTCGGACATTACACAATATTTAAAGATAATTTCTGTATCATTAATAAATGATAGCTTTAAAAAGTATTTAGTTTGTTTATAAGCTTTTAAAATTACTAGAATACGCAGCAATACCTAATGAAAGTAATATTCGACTTTCATGTATAGTCAAACTGCATTTTATTTTTAGATTAAAATAAAAAATTAACAAATGTTTCATCAATATATTTATACGTTAAAATAAAGATATAGGTGTATTAAAATAAATAAACAAACAAGATGTATATAAGTCTATTAAAATAAATAAAATGTAAACAATTTCTTTGAAATGGAATTATTAAATTTAAATGAGAATGTCCAGAAAATGTCTCTGTAGCACTATATATTAATACGAAGTATTAAGATTTAAACAATCAACAGTAGCCAAAATTTGCAGTGCTCAGAATTGATTTTCTGTGTGTTATTATTAGTTATTTCTTATTTTAACATAGCTTATATCTAAAAGTTATTAAATTTTAATCATTCATTTTAATCATTCGAGGAAAATTAGTATTCATAAGATACTAATTTTCCTCGTGTATGCATCTATTAAATACTGTAATAATAAATAAATATAATTTTAAGACACCAAAATGTTAAAGTTTTATAATCGATGTTAAAAAATTCGTAAAAAGCGAATAATATTCTTATGCGAAAAATTCACAATGATATTTAAATACTATTTAGATTATTTTCTATATAAATTCAGTAAGATTTTATAGTTTAAATATTTAAATGAATCTCACATAAAAAAGTAAAGTCACAATTGTTATTGCAGTGTATCGAGTTTAATTGAATATTTCTCCTTCGTTCTTGATTACACGCGATAAACACATCTTAAAAGATTCACCTTTGAATTCAATTTTCGTTTCCGGTTTCATAGTAACCGGTTTAGAAATTGGGATATTTAACAAGACACCCATGATGTCATAACTACATAAATTTTATTGACACCCAAATGAAGTTTATTGACACCCTTTTACTAACTAAATGACAGATTTTCAAAATTGTACAGCTGAAAAAAGATGTAAAATTTAAGTGTAATTAACATTTGTATTAATATTTTATACGCGCTTGATTAAAATAATTGAGAACTTACAGTATATACATTTTAATTATCATTTAAAAACTAATATAAATAAAATATGATTAATAAATTTTTTACTTGTTAGCAAATATTGTAATATTTAATAACATCAAAACCGATTTTCTTTACAGAATGACGATTATCGGCGATTTTCTGCAGGCCCGCTATTCAACTATCTCATTATCGACACTAGTCTTAGGTTTCATTTGTTAAGTACAAATAGAAAATTATAATTAACAAGTCACAGGCTTCTAATACATTAAATGAGTCACTGTGCGTAGGTACAGTACAGTGACGCATTTGATGCTTTAGAAGCAGCGTTGAGATAATTAGAAATGCAACCTGAAGCAGAATTTTCAACCCTCGTGAAGATTAACAGGTCAACAATTTAGCAGCGTTAAAAAATGTCTTTTTAAATATGTAAAACTAAGCAAAGCAAAATAAATGATTTTTTTCAAAAGGAACTGTAACAAATAATTTTTAATTAATTTAATATTAATCTTATAATATACGAAAATAAATAAATGAATTAATAAAGAATTGCAACGTAAACAGAAATGAACACTACACAACTTGAGTTTTGATATATTCAAAGGTCTACATCGTAACTTAGAAAAAATTATATTAACTCTTTCAAAAAAAAATATCAATAAATTCTTTTATATTAATTCAGTTTAGGCTGCCTTTACAATAATTTAAAGAAAATCATAAAACTTGCAAAAACGATGAGGAAAATTAAATGATTTATTCGTTATTACAGAATTAATAATCTTAAATTTGAATATAACTTATTTAATGAATTTGATTTGGCCTCTCTACAAAAAACTTCATGCAAATCTGAATGACTTTTTAACTTTATTCGATACATAAATTGAATATTAAATCGTCAGTCGTTTTAAATATAACTGAAAAACGACGAGATGTAAGGATTTTAACAAATTAAAAAATGATCAGATTTAATTCATTCTTTGCATAATAAATGAGAAAAGTGTCTATGAAAAATCGACATTAAGTAACTTAATATATATAGGCTATATATTTAAAGACATAAACTCAAAATTTAGTTATAAATACGGCATATGTACGACCGTGGTCAATTGATCACGACCATTGTTGCATCTATTAAACTAAAAAGGGAAAAAAACGAAAAAAAAAATTAATAAAGCACTTTTAACAGCAAAAAAAAAATTCTAATTAAAAGCTGATATCAAATATTAATCAAATTCGAGTGATGTAATCTATGGTTTATTGGATGTATCAAATATCGAAAGTAAAAATTAGCATCAACTTTATTTTCTGTTGAAGTTCCAGCATATACTGTATTCCTGGCATGCAGCCTATTTCTAACGATTTTTACGTTTGTTAAGAATTTTATATCTTGTAGAAGCAAGTACAGTTGAACTTCGATAACTGGTCGTCCAGAGAACCGGAAAATATTGACCAGTTAAGCGGAGTGACTTCTTAACGGGAATCAAAAATAACTCAGTCTGTCACGCACTATCATATATGAAATAAATAGTTTTTTAAAAATTTGCTTATGCATAAAATACAGTTATCTGTTAAATTATCGACCAGAATTTTATTCATATTATATATTCATTTTTCTAATTTTCATTTTTGAAATTTCGAATTACGCAGTTACATCCCCGTTTTTTCTTTGCACCTGACTGCCTCCATCGTTCACTGAATGATTATTATTTAACGTAGTTCGGATATTTCGTGTTTTCTTGTAAAAGTATTTTGTGCAGTGTGAATTCTCTTAGACATTATTCATATCTCTTTTCTTCTTTTAAAGATCAAAACGCGATTTTTCTTTTCTGCAACATTTTAAACTAAGAAACGTATGCTTCCACGTTTTAATCATAAGACATTAACAAAATCTTTATAAAATTTTCTTTAGAGGAAAAAGATGCTAAGTAGCAACTGAAAATAATGAATAAAAAAAAAATAAAGGAGTGCAAGTTATGAAGACACGTCAGGTGTAAGAGCACAGACATTTCTATTTAAAGTCCGGTTAGAGAAGCGAATGGAGTTGTTGCCCAATTACTCCACCGACTTTACTCTCTGGAGATCACTCTCCAGATACCAATTGGAAAGGAGAATATAGGGAAACTCTAGGTCCGCACGAACTGCGACAGACAAAAGCCTACTACCACCAGAATTTGATCCCTACTCATCCTTTCAGTATTCCAACGTCTTATTGCTAGAACAGCAATGGTTCCTCGAAAAAATTAGTAGTAAAACCAATTTTAAAAGTAGGCAAGCTGAGGATTAGCTAAATCTGGCAATAATAAAAAGATGACGCATTAAAAAAATAAACTGTTTTCTATTCTTTACCTTCTACGACTAGGGAAGATGAAGAAAAGAAAACAGACTGAACAGGTTTCGACTGTAGATAACTCATTTTTCATCTATGCGTCTATTCAATGCCATTAATAAAGTTTCTGAAAAGTAAATGTAGCAAGAATAGGACAAAGCTATAGATTTTTTTTTAATATTCTTCATGACCTCTAAGGAACAACTACTGTCCCGTTTTAGTAGAAGAAGAAAAAAAATGCACATAAAGAATTGATCTTGTGTAAAGGTCTTGATCTTGACTTTGACAGTTAGCTGGAATGGGCCTAACGACGAATTAATGAGAATTTAATTACATTAGCCTGTATGGAAGATTTATGTGACCGACAAACTATATGACCAGTTATCCGGAGTGACCACTTATCGAGTTTACCTGTTTTCAAAGTTAGTATACGCCTAATGAAACAACAAATTCGTTCAGTAAATCTCTCTCTTCCTCTGCTAGAGAATAGTACTTTTGATGGTGTCCCCACATCCCTGCTATTTGTTCGCAAAATAACACACAAGATGTTATTCATTGATACAAGATGAATTACTTTACCAGTTTTTATTTGAACACAATAAATTTTCGAAATTTTGCAATATTTATAATTTCTTTTCCTTACTAAAACTAATAATAAAAAGGTAAATAATAATAATAAGTCGGTAGAAGGATATATAAAAATTACGATAGGTTTTATCTATTGTTTGTTTAATGTTCGTGGTTGGTAGTGGGTTTCGTAGTATATCTCCAGACCCTGTATAGAGAAAATGGACAATCTAGACTCAGTTGTTGATCGACTGTGACATATTTAATCCAACGTTTTAGTTTACGCCTATATTATATGTTTTAAAAAATAATGAAAATTTATTGGTTAAACTGGAAATCGGAATTATATTTTTTTAAAAATGACATTTATTTATAATAGATAATTTTTTATCACACGTAAAATAATAATTTAAATTACATAAGAAAACTGATTCGATTTATCTTCGAATCTGTAGCAGAATTTCAAAGAAAATAATTTTAACTGCTTTTTTACAGATAATAATTTTTTTTTTTTGGAAAATGCCATTACTAGAACTTTTACAATTAACTCCTATCATAATTTATTACATTTAAATGTAAAAAAATTTAAATATTAAAACTAATTTTGTCAACTTTTCGTTATTATTTTTTTATAATGATCTAGATTTATAAATTTTCTTCTTCGTACATAAAATAATAAAAGTAAATTTTCAGTTATTTTTATTATTAATAATTATTAATTAAATAAAATATTCACATATCTGGTATTTAAAATTAATTTGAACAGCATAAAAGAGACATAAACGAGAACAAATTCTTTCCAATCGATTTAAACTGACTTAATTTTAATAAACACGCTGAAGAATTCGACATTAGGGTAAGGTCACATAAGAGTACGAATTTTAATTTTATCTCTACTGGCAATATTAATTAATTATTTAATAGAAAGCTTATGGAAGCAAGTTGGGTTTCTGTAAACTGTAAATCTTTAAATTGAACCTTGTTATTTTCACAGTTAAGTGAAATATTCAACCTTATTCCGAAATACTTCACAATTTGAAATAACGAAGTCTCAGATCTTTTAAGTGGAAGTGATTTTTGTTTGTTGATAGAAAGTTAGGTAGCTTTATTAGTTAGGTTTAAGCGGGATTTGCTGGAGCATACGTGGTGTGTGCAGTCAATTACGGTTCCCCCCGAATTAAGACATGCATTCAAGAGTACGCAAGAACTGAGTTTTTAAGAGTATGCACGCACTCTTAGTGAACCTAATTATGCCCATACTCTTAGACATCAGTTAAAAAGTGTTAAGTTTATATTTATTTTATTTGTTCGGCTATAAAAAGGGGGAGATTTTGCGAGAAAAAGCAACAGGAAACTTTTTTCACGAAAAGAAAATTTTGAAGAAGTTCCAAAAAAGGATTACTGAAGGAGAAAGCAGCAATCTATCACGGTAGTTTATGATATAATTATATTATACAATTGAGTTGTTCAGAAATCTGTTCTCCATTAAAAATGTACTTGAGAATATTTCAACCTTAAACATGTTTGACTTTGCACCAGATAACGCTACAAATTAGAATTTTACTTGATTACTATTTGTTTCCATACCAGTTCATCTCAAAAATTTTCTTTTAATGTAAAATATTTATCTTAATTAAAATCAATAAATCATAAAAATTCAACAATTGTTTATTAACTTACTCTTCTAATCTAAACTAGAACTTGTCCACCCAAAAAATCACGTTTCATAAAATATCAAATTATTTCATCAGGATAATGACTTGCTACCTGATTCTCCCGAATTTTTTGATCTAGTAATTAGTAAATGTGGGGAATCAGATTGCTGTATAAAACACGCAGTTTTTAAATGTAAGAAAAAATAAAAATAATTTATGTGAAAACTATTTTCCCTATTATCATATAGTTTACAAAAATCGATGGACAAGTACAGTTACAATATAGGAATCATTTATTGATATAAAGGGTGCGTAATCTTATCTACCCTATTTCTAAGAGTGTGCACTTCTCAAGGGTTTTTCTTTTTATCCCCCAATATTTTCAAAACATTTATTTCTGACTTTACAATATATTATTTCATTACGAACATTCTAAAGAGTCAATTGGTAGTATCAAGTCTAAATTTACTCTCATAGTCATAATAGAGTATTAATAAGGCAAAATCGAAAAAGTGCATACCTAACCTTACGCTGAGTGGCAATGATATACTCAATTAATAAATGAAAACAAAATTATCAAATAAAATACTCTATGTGCCAATTAGTATTAGCCAATTAAAATAAAATATATTTTATCAATTATTCTGTGATACTAATTAGCACACTGTTTTAATTTCGATTAAGACTACAAAAAAAAGCCAAAATATTGCGAGTACGTTTCAGCAGTCATTAGTAGCGAAGACAGACAATCAAGTGACTTAATGATTACTGACTGAACGAAGTGCAACAATCGAACTCCTACAGTATATTAAGTATTTCCACTTCTTCAAAAGTGATGCTGCAAGCAATAGGTCGTGTAAATTTTCCACAGTTGATCTGAGTCTATTTGTAAAACATTTAAAAATTTACTGAAGGAATAAGTTTTAATGGAGTTAAAAGTTCTCCTGAATTTTGTATAGGCCTATCCTTGAATGACTGTATGCTTTATGGTGACTTGTGAGTGTTATTTAATGAAGAAATTAGCAATTCCTTTATTACATGATCTTAATCAATAATGTTTTATGGAATTGTAATGATTCCGCGATTATTTTATTAAAACTAATTACAAAAAATACAAATTGTAATTATAAAAATGAATTATAATTAAATAAGCAGTTTTAATCCTAGAATTTCAAAAATTTGCACGTAAGAAACTATATTTGAAGAACAGAAAAACCACAATGTTTAAATTATTTCCATAATTAAAAATTAACATATCATTAATGTCGTTTTAAGTGACTTTAAATAACATATGTATAAATTTTCAGATGCATATTCAATTTTAAATGTAGAAAATTTTAATACCAGAAAATAAAATAATATCAGTTTATATATTAAAATATAATCTATTATTATTTTTCTATCTGTAAAAAGTTTAAATTCGTTTAGTAGATGTTTCTACGAAGTATTTCAAGTAATTTATATTAAGTATTGTAGATCAGAGCGTTTAAAACAGTAAAATTTTATTATTTAATAACGATATCATTCAGGAAAACTTCAGATGCATTTTTAGGCTGTAGAGTATACAAAAGAACATAGTAATTACGAAACGTAAATATTATTCCTGGAATATCTATTGTTTATTAGGAGAAAAAATATATATGAAAAATAACTTAAAACTGTTCTATTGTCCGATAAAATTCGTATTTTTTTAGAATTCTTTTACAATAAATTTTAAAAAAAACTTCGACATTATCCAATAACTACGAAGTGTATTGACATTACTATATCATTAATTAAATAATTAATATACTTGATGAAAATTTCAGTAAGAGTTCTTGACTTTATGGATTTATCCATTTTTTAAATTTTTAAAAATAAAACCGATAAATAAATAATATACTTTTGTACATAATTCTTAAATTTTGTTATTTTAATGTTATTTAAATTACATTCATACACAAACACACACACAAATTACTTAATAGAAATGAGTTACTGACTTAAAGAAAATTATATAAAACAGTTTTAGTTTGTAGAGTAAACAATTATGTAAATAAATTTTTAAATTAGTTTTATATTTAAATAGAAAAGTTTTGTTTGAATTTCTTGTGCTTCGTTTACCTAAGAAAGAAAAGATAGATTTTGGAGTTTAAATAAATATTTATTATTATTTTAGTAAAACATCATCATTTGCCCTTATAAATGAACAAAATATAAAATATTTAGCATGAGTCAATAAATATTGCTCTTTTCAACTGTCATGAATTAGGAAGTATAAAATTTATAGAATTTTCAGGATTATTTTAATCTTAGAAACAGATTAATCTAATCGAAATTGACGGAGTCTTTTACAATACGAACATAACGATGCACGTCCTTTCTTTTCTGTAGAAAAATAGTTTATCTTATTTACTATCAGAGTAGTATCTTACCAATATTTCTTAAAATAACTTATCATAGTTACACTCTAGTTAGCATTAATAATTCATTGAATAAATATTACAATATCTTCGGGAAATGTCTATTTAATCGATATGCAGTATGAAATTATGAGAAAAAAGTTAAGTAACTATCAAAATTGATTTCTGTAGGTCTTTGTAATTCATTGCTAAAAATTATTTTTATTACTTTAAAATATATACATTTTGTACTTTATAGTGAACTTAATTAATACTTTTAAACAATTTTTATTAACGATAAAAATGAACTGGAAAGTAAAAGTGTAATCTTCAGAGAGAAAAAAATAAATCAAGAATATTAAATTTTTTAGATTTCAGTTAAAAATATAATTTGGAAGCACGGCAGAATTCAAGCTATAATTAATATTAATTTCTAACAAGTTCACAAATAAATAAATAAGGACATTTAGAGAGTAACCATGGGATGTAATAAATTAAATCAATGTGGAGTAATCAGCAGATAATGGGGCAGATCCAATCCACAAAAACATTCGACAGACCCACAAAATTTCCTTTTAACCTTTTATTTTAACCTAATATTTTTTAATCATCTGTTAAACGATTACTCTGAATTATAATTGAAAACTATACGTTTTAAATAAGTCCTCTTATTAATCCCGCAATGTAGAATTATCAAACTTATATTTAAACTTATATTAAAAAATTATATGTGAACAAAATTAAAAAGACCGAAGACTGGGCCACATCGAATTAAATACTTATGAATAATTCATATTAACAGGTGAAGTTAATGAAGTATAGCATGACCTTGGACTTGAAACTTTTTATGAGCGTACAACAAGACAAAGAAATAATATGCCTGTTAATTTACTAATATATAGGATAAAAGGAGATAAATCAAAAATTATTACATTATATATTAAATTTTATAGAATTTATATAATTTTATTAGATGCAATTTACATTATAAGTTACTTGTTAAATTCATACAGTTTTCATATGAATTAATTATAAATTGAATTTTTTGTTAGTAAAATCATAAGTTCTAAATCAGTAATTTTCAAATAATTTATATATTTATACTGTAATAAAAAATAAGCGATCATTTTTCATCGTTTCTGTGGATGTTAATATTTAAGGAAGCAGGTGTTAGAATATCTTAATAGAAACAGTCAGTAAGCACCTGAAAACTAGTTATGTTATCGGAGAAACTTATTTAAATGAAACAAAGTTTTTTATACGTGTAAAATGTATAGAAACGATACGTTAATTTATATTTCTCTCTTTTTGTGCAAAATTAAAATAATTTAAATGGTATTTTCCGAGAAATCAATTAATAAATTTACAACGATATATTACATTTTATAAAAATTTATCTATTTGTCTTTTTAAACTATTATTAAAAGTATTGAAAATATCATAATTTAACTTATCCTCATATTCTACGTACGTTTTGGAGTAAAACAGTTTATACTTTTCAGATATAAAAAGAACATTTATATATTTATAAATTATTTAATTTACAAAGCATTAGCTATGTTTATTTAAAAATATATAAGTTATAACAGTGCCAACAATCAGACGACAAGAGCAATTTTTACTTGAACATGTCCCAGATATTTCAACTTGTTTTTCATCCACGAGTTCACAAACCTATTCTTGTCTAGGCTTAGGAAGGAAAGTTTCAGAAAAGTTTTGCAAATGACGCCAGCTTACTAAAGACAGACGTACGGGTATATAAAACCTTTTTGATATTCAAATTTTATTCAAATAAATTAAAAGTAAGAATATAAATCCATCAAATGTTCTGATATTATACAACATAATTAATCTGCTTTAGGTTTTTTTTAACATTTTTCTTAAAATAGAGTTTAAAAAAAGTCTGAATCAAAAAGTTGCGAAAGAAATAACCAATTAGATTGTAATAACGTCCACCAATTGTGCTTTGTGTTTATATTAAGGTCATCAGTCTTCTCAAATTACGCAAAGTTCAATAATCTTTCCTTTGACAAGTATTATGCGAATAAATTTTGAATAAGGCATATTATATATTTCTGACTCGTTTAAACTTAGAAATAAACAAAATGCGATTTAAATTATTAACAGAAATGTCATAATGAGGTTAGTATAACTCCAGACTAGAAAGGCATTCCTTAAAAATTGAACACAGAATAGCAGATTAGTTTTAGGCTCGTTAAGTCGCACAGACAAATTTCTTGTTTATATTCTAATTATTTCTTTCTAATTTATTCGTAAATACTTTATTAGAGTAAAGTATTTATTAATAAGTTAGAAAGAAATAATTAAACAAGAATTTGTATTAATTATATATTTATTATTTATACTTATTTATTATATGTTAATTAACTAACAAATACTTTAGTATAATAAAGTATTAGTTGCTTAGTTAATATAAACTACAGTATTGAAAAATAAATAAACTATTTCCGGTTTCGGTATTATACGAAAGAAAAATTGATTTAACACTTTGTGATAGAAAAACTTGCAAATTATATTCATATCATCTAAAAATAAGTAAAAAGTGTTTGAACCACTTGAATGCCAGTTCTGATTTTCCTTCGAGAGTTAATCCAGACGCGACGATAGAAAACATTTAATTCCTTCCTCCCACTCACTTGAAGAATCCAAAACAAATGCGAGCATGAAAACAGTAGACAGAGAGAACTTGTATTGTATTTTTAAAGTGAAATTACACTAGATTGGAAGTTTGTTTTAAGCTTATTGGAGGTCAGTGACGCGTTACGCGTCAGCGCGTTTCTTCCAACTTGGTTTGGTTCCCACGTCGTGGTCTGACCCCAATGTTACTATCTTGAGAAATAACATAACGTGATTGCTTCCAATCTTACGACAAGAACAAACCAGATTATTTAAAAATCAGAATCGATTTTAAAGTGGTTGTTATACGCAAACTTGTTGATCAATCTCTCGATCTTTCGTGCGCGATTTTATACATTATAAAATCGCGCACGAAAATTTTATCTTATTTACGAGAATAAATATATTTTAGCTTAAATATTGAACGAATTTTTAAAAAATTATACAAAATATTTATGTTATAAATTCGAAGTCAATTTTTAACATAGCCTTCAAATTTAATTAACATAACAAATGGCTTTTGTTATCACAATTATAATACGCTATGTCAATACAAAATCTTTTACTGTCTTTTTCAAAAAATTAATTTCAAAAAATCTAGTTGGATGGATTTGATTTGGTTCATAGAATTCAAGTTCGAACAGTTTGATTTATATTCTTTATAAAAAACTAAAATGTTGGTTTTTTTAAAGTTTTTTTCTCTTTCTTTCCAGTCGAACAATATCGCAATTTTCTTTTCCACGAAATTTACAATCCTTCCGAATTTCTTTTATTATAAATATAAATGAAATTAAAATCAATCAATTGAAACTGCAACTCGTCCATGAATCAGAAACTACAAACTAGAGCATTGTTGCGGAAAATTGTATAAAGGAAATAAAATCGGAATCCGTAGTTATATCAAATGTAAACTTTTTCGATAAAAAATATAAAATTCAATAATTATAAATGAATCTAATATTAATAACCTTAATTGATTACGGCTAAGAAAAATCAAAAGACGATATAACGCAGCTCTTTATCCTACGAACAATGTACGCAAAGTATAAATTGACGGAACAGCTGTTGCATATATTTCTTACGTCATTACGAACGGCACGTGTTAACGCAATAGAAAGTAAGTAACAAATAATGGAGTAGACTCACCTGTACTATCCACGGCGAAACGAGTCAACAGGCGAGGAGAAATAGTTTCTAAAGTTCGACACAACTGTTCGAAACCATTAACACCTTTCTTAGAAACTAAGTTAACAAAATCGTCGGTTTCATGATGTTTTTTAACTTCTTTCAATAAGTTTTTATCGTCGTCCTCGTTAAAAAGACCTTTCTGACAGAGAGAAGATAATACTTCGGCAATGTTCAATTCTGCCAAGTCTTTCTTATGCCGCTCCAACAACCTTCTAACATTTATTACCCCCGCCATTTTGTAATCAGTGTTTCTATAGGGAATACTACCCAGCACCATCTGGTGTTGTTTAAAAGAACTGATTTGTTAATAAAACATTAGTTTATATCTTATTATCTAGGTCGTCGGACGTGGTTTAAAAATAAAATCGGTTCAGTTTTCAAGGTGCAGAACTTTGAAGGTCACATATTTCATTAAAAACAATAATTAGGTCACAATATGCATTTCACGCAATACAATATTTATTAACCGCGTAAATCAACTTGTAAAAGTTATTTAAACTTTTGTCGTTTATATTTATTTATAGCATTCTTTGGTTAATTTAATTATCATTATAGCTGTAATAATTAAATCATAAATTTAGATAAAAATGACTCTAAAGTTATAAAATAAATAAACTTACAAACTCGTTTACAAGTCATTCGCTAACTGTATAAAAATTATTTTAATAGGAACGATAGAAAATATAAATGTAGCAGTGATAATCGGATAATAAAACGAATATAATATTCATATTTTATACTTTAATATATTTATTATTTTACAATTATTCAAAAATAAAATTTCTCTCTTTGGAAGCATCCTATCTAGGAAGATAAACTAACCTACTGTATTAGAATTAATTTAAAAAACACAATACAAAATAAATCAAAGATTTTCTGTTGTTTTAAATTTTTTAATGTAATTAATTGATATTAATTTTAAAATTATATTAGCTGATAATGCAAGAGTTTTATGGGCTTAAGGGGTTAATTTAATTAATAATGTTTTAAAGTTTTAAAGTTGGAAAATTTATTGCAGTTGAATTAGTTGAATGATTGAAAACAAAAAACAGGAAAAATGTAGGTATTTCCTGAATATATTTTATTAAAAGGAAATGCCAACCCTGTGATGTATCTTTTAAACAGTACAAAATTTTATCCTAAATAATTATAAGGGAATTTTTAAATTTTAATTTATTCATAACTTATTTATATAAAGGAAATAGAATAAGTTTTTCATTCTATATCTTCAAATTATATTATTTTAAAATAATTTTAACTTCATATTTTTCATCTTTGGTAAGTATTTTAGAAAATAAATTAATGCGTTCTTAATGAATTTGGCTTTGTTTCTCAAGGTTTCAACGCACAATATAGCATGATATAGTTTATGTATAGTAAAGTCGAATCTGACTAGTAAATTCATGTCTAGCTAATGTGAATGAAGAAATGACGTGATGAATCTAGGAATAACGAATATGGATAAGGAACGTGGATTTCAAATTGCTCTATTTAAAGTAACCTACACACAAAACACTAGAACTTGATTCTAATTCGAGTCCGGTTGACAAAAATTAATTCATATGAATTATTTATTATTAATTATTGAATGCCACAAATACTTTTTTATGGGAATTCTGCATCGCATATTATTCATCGCTCTAATAACATTTAAGTATTGACTCGATTCATTTAAATTTTTTATTTGAAAAGATGAACAGAATAAATAAATTTATATATTCAATACTGAATGATATATTTTAAAAGTTTGATATATGACCTATAAAAAAATAAAGAATAATGAATAATAGAAGGCCATCAAATGCTGTATACCTTTTAAAGCAAACTTGAAATCATTAAATTACAATTATTTGATAAAAAAAGAATAATAAAATTTTGAATATTATTTTCAGATGTTTAGAAATGTTACATTGTTCTATGGTTTTTTAATATAGAATAATTTAATTTTCTACTCAACAAATAAAGAAAGAAAAATGCAGCTTTACAAATCTATGAAACTTGTTGCTACATATATATATATATATAGAAGTTCTGGTAATGTGTGATAAGAAAGATTCAAAATACGATAGTTAAAATGTTGAACGGTTTTTATTTATGTCTTTTCTTCTTATTTCTGAATTATGTGAGTAAATCTAATGGAGGTAAGTTCAATAAAAAATACTTTCAGTGGTTTAAAATTAGGTTTTAACGATTAATGTTGTTAGTTCTTATTTAAACTTTTGATTAAAGTCATTTGGAAAATTTTCATACTAAATTTTCGAGTTTCAGATAACTCAGGAAGTCATAAAGATGGACATGATTCCATGATTTCTAATCGTCGAACATTTTCTTTTGCCAAATCTAATCTAAGTAATATTTACGAATCCGATAAGGAACCACAAAACTTCACATCATTATTAAATATAAATTCAGAAAATAAAAACTTTACATCTTTGTCAACTGGAAGTCTTGATCAAGAAAATTCTACAACTCTATCAAATGAAACTTCTGATGATGAAAATTCCACGCTTTTGCCTATCAAAAATCCAATTAATATAACTTTAATCAACGTAGCAAGCAACAAAACATCTGTTATAATTACAAGAGAATCACCGAATTCTATTTTGATCCGATTTAATGTTTCTAAGCTCCAAGAAAGTAACACAATTAATAAAACGGAAAATAATGTTAGCAGTGAACCAACTACAACTATTTCTAAGCTCGAAACAGTAGAAACTACAAATATTCCTACGCTTAAAACTGTAGGAACTACAGATATTCCAAACGCTTCAACAATGACAAATTATGAGCCAGATAAATTTTCCTCAAATGATTCTCAATTAATTGAAGTTCCCATAGCAACAAATGTGAACGAACAAGGTAATTCAACAGCTGAAAAGTCTTTTAAAATTTTCGTTATTGTACAACCAAATAATAATAATAATTGATTAAGTATAAGATTAATTGATTTTTTAAAAATACATAAAATTATACTTGTTTAAATATAAAATAAATTTATGACGCAGCTCTTTATCCTACGAACAATGTACGCAAAGTATAAATTGACGGAACAGCTGTTGCATATATTTCTTACGTCATTACGAACGGCACGTGTTAACGCAATAGAAAGTAAGTAACAAATAATGGAGTAGACTCACCTGTACTATCCACGGCGAAACGAGTCAACAGGCGAGGAGAAATAGTTTCTAAAGTTCGACACAACTGTTCGAAACCATTAACACCTTTCTTAGAAACTAAGTTAACAAAATCGTCGGTTTCATGATGTTTTTTAACTTCTTTCAATAAGTTTTTATCGTCGTCCTCGTTAAAAAGACCTTTCTGACAGAGAGAAGATAATACTTCGGCAATGTTCAATTCTGCCAAGTCTTTCTTATGCCGCTCCAACAACCTTCTAACATTTATTACCCCCGCCATTTTGTAATCAGTGTTTCTATAGGGAATACTACCCAGCACCATCTGGTGTTGTTTAAAAGAACTGATTTGTTAATAAAACATTAGTTTATATCTTATTATCTAGGTCGTCGGACGTGGTTTAAAAATAAAATCGGTTCAGTTTTCAAGGTGCAGAACTTTGAAGGTCACNATGACACTACTTAAGGCTGGTATACACGGTAAGAAAATCCTCAAAGGATGTGCTTAACAGACGAAAAAAACTCGGATATAACTGGCTGGATCGAACATAGTAATTTACAAAACTTATTAAAATATAAAGAATTATTTTTATTTAAAAATGGATAGATAGAAAAAAAATCACGGTTAATCCTCAAAGGATTTCCTTACCGTGTCTACCAGCCTTTATAGGGGAGACCCCTACTAATAGGGAGACACCATATCGAATCCGGGCGAGCAACCCCAGGAATTTTTCGAGGTGTAGTTCGATCCGAATCCGGATATGTCGGGCCTGGTCTTTGATCACTAGATCGCTCTCGTTGAAGATGGATATAAGTAAAAAGTTCTCTTATTGTCCATAGGGTGGAAGGAACGAAAAATTAAAAAAATAAATAAATAAATAAACGAAAGTTTGAACTAGTAAATTAAAAGTTCCGATGACTTAAATCTCTTTTGAGGGATAATTCAGCTTCAAAATTATCAAAAGCTTAGTTAAAATAAAGTAGTTACAGAATTAAATATTTATCAATAAATTGAATCAGAGCGTCAGAGTTTATTATATTGATTTCTCCATAAGAAGTATCAAAATCAATACGCGCAATGAATAAATTTATGAAAAAATTGTTTTGATAGCTGGCTTGACAAAAATTTATTACGAAAGTAATAAAATTTGAAATTACTCTAATAAAACTATAGTTTTATTGAAAAAAAATCGATTTGTTTTATCATTAATTTTTTAAGAAAATTTCATTTCAATGCAGTCTTTAAAATTATTAATAAACATATTTAAATGGTTTTATTTAACTAATACTTTGCAACCAGTAAGTCGCAAACGCTATTCCAGAATAAATTTACTAATTTTAGAGCGAAAAAGCCTTCTAGATTGAAAAAAACGAGTAAATTAAAAGACTTCTATATAACAGTTTTTGATATAAAAACAATAAAATAATGTTTTATCTTTAAATTTAATATAATTTAAGAATTATCTCATCAGCATTAGTTAGGGAAATACGGTGTAAACTATTTCATTTATAAGAAAATTCATTCAATACATATAAAGGTGATTATTACGTGAAAATAGTAAAATTGGCATACAATTGTTTGATGAGGATCATTCACAGTCAGAACAATCATGGATGCAGAGAAAGCAGAACTGAACAATATATTCAATTCGTATTTTTTGGCGTCAATTGATATCAATTTCCTTTTCGTCTTATTGAATATATTTCTCGTAAACGTTATAGTCTAGTTTTTTATTTTAAAGTTTTTTTTTATTAAAACTGAACAATGCATATTATTCCTTAAAGTAGGGCCTATATCAATAAAATATAAGGTTTAGAATTATTTGAGTTTTAGCTCTCGTATATATATAATCATTCGAGATTAATATTAAATTTAACGAATTTTAATATTAGATTATTCATATAATATATAATATTAAATTTACAATAATATATATTTTTGATATTAATTTAGCTTGATTAAAATCAAATGAAAGGCTTAGATTTCTCCTCCCTCCGTACACATATGCACATAAAAGAAAGGCAGTATAATTAAATCTCTGTAGTCATATTCCAATACAATATAGTCATGTTTTAGTTAATCGAATATCTACTTCAGAAAAGATAAATATAATTGGATATATTGACAAAATTGAAAGAGAAAAAAGTAGATATAAGCCTAATTATTATTCTTGATTACATAAATGTACATAAAGGTCATTCTTGTCTATGTATAATATTAATATTTCTTTCCCGGCTGTTATATATAACAGAGGGACGTATGGAAATCATTCAAAAATTGACCTACCCCAAGATTTTTACATTTTTGGACTAATTTCTGTGCTTTTTGTCGAAAAATTTCTGAAATTTTGTAGAGATGTTTGTTTATTGGGGGATTGATGCTATTAAATTTTGGGTTGTTGAAAAATCTAGGCCTCTAGGGGATGGAGAGATGAAGGGGATCATGTGTTATATCTCTAGTGGGGTCAGATTTAATGACGATTTTACTCGTAATTTGCGTTTACAATTTTTATAATATCCATCCCTATGCTCAAAATTAAGCTTTTTGCCACTTTATAATAATTAAAAATATANGATTAAACGTCGAGAGGGTGGAAAGATAAAGGGAATCATGTGTATCTCCAATAGGGTTAGACTTAATGACAATTTTATTCGTTATTAGCATTTACAAATTTTTATAAAACTCATATCTACTGTCAAAATTAAGCTTTTTGTCATTTCTAATAATTAAAACTGTTAAAAAATTTAAATAAAATATCATAACAGATGGCGCTACACGCGCAGTTTTAAATGTTGCCGGTAAAGTTAAGCAACTCGTTGCTGGATTTTGCATCTGCGACTCTACTACTTGTTTATCTTACAACACGCATCCTTGGCTATTGCGCTACTTCAAGTGTTGCCAGATCCTCCAAAAAAAAAATTTAAATAAAATATCATAACAGATGGCATCACTAAATGTTGCCGGGAAAGTTGAGCAACTCGTTGCTAGAATTTTTTTGTGTTCGGCTTCTCGTTATCAAATTATTCGACTTGTTTCCAATGATTGTATGCATCGGTGAGCCAATTCGCAAAACGATGTTTGCCTGAAAAGCAAGAAATCGATAAGTGAAACAAATTGCTATAATGAACTAACTGAAGTAAGTTATTTCTTCAGTAACTTTTATTCGTTAAGACGTTTTATACAGCAAAACCTGTTTAAACGGAACGTGACGGAAACAGGGAGAGTTTCCGTTTTTATAAGTTTTTGTTATAGACTATAGAAGATTACGTTTTCTGTAATTATCTCTTCTAGAGAGTTGGACAAAATAGAATTGTGTTTTCACAGCCACTTTCCCAAATAATAAAAGTATTTTAACAAAGAAAATAAATAAATAAACTGTAACTCTCGTCATTATTAAGTCGATTATGATTCGAGCCAGCGAGTTACGGGATTATTCATTTTATATCATGCAATCAATTCTAGAAAAGTCTTCCATTTTCTCATTAAATGGGTTTCTGGCTTTTAATGATATTTTACGAATTAAATCGTTCCGTTTCGAAATTTATTTTCCATTTTCAATTGGATAAATTTTAGACAGGTTTACACAATTACATATTTTTATTACCATGAAAACATATTATTTTTACAACATGACTTACAATTAGGGCCGGTTGGACGTTTTGAGAGCCCCGGAAAAAGTTATTAGCGGGGCCCCATAATATTTGCTAAAAATAATTTATTTAATCGAAAAAGCATATAATTTTATTAAACATAATTTGCAATGATAAAAGGATAAAGATTTAATATAATTTAAGAATTATCTCATCAGCATTAGTTAGGGAAATACGGTGTAAACTATTTCATTTATAAGAAAATTCATTCAATACATATAAAGGTGATTATTACGTGAAAATAGTAAAATTGGCATACAATTGTTTGATGAGGATCATTCACAGTCAGAACAATCATGGATGCAGAGAAAGCAGAACTGAACAATATATTCAATTCGTATTTTTTGGCGTCAATTGATATCAATTTCCTTTTCGTCTTATTGAATATATTTCTCGTAAACGTTATAGTCTAGTTTTTTATTTTAAAGTTTTTTTTATTAAAACTGAACAATGCATATTATTCCTTAAAGTAGGGCCTATATCAATAAAATATAAGGTTTAGAATTATTTGAGTTTTAGCTCTCGTATATATATAATCATTCGAGATTAATATTAAATTTAACGAATTTTAATATTAGATTATTCATATAATATATAATATTAAATTTACAATAATATATATTTTTGATATTAATTTAGCTTGATTAAAATCAAATGAAAGGCTTAGATTTCTCCTCCCTCCGTACACATATGCACATAAAAGAAAGGCAGTATAATTAAATCTCTGTAGTCATATTCCAATACAATATAGTCATGTTTTAGTTAATCGAATATCTACTTCAGAAAAGATAAATATAATTGGATATATTGACAAAATTGAAAGAGAAAAAAGTAGATATAAGCCTAATTATTATTCTTGATTACATAAATGTATATAAAGGTCATTCTTGTCTATGTATAATATTAATATTTCTTTCCCGGCTGTTATATATAACAGAGGGACGTATGGAAATCATTCAAAAATTGACCTACCCCAAGATTTTTACATTTTTGGACTAATTTCTGTGCTTTTTGTCGAAAAATTTCTGAAATTTTGTAGAGATGTTTGTTTATTGGGGGATTGATGCTATTAAATTTTGGGTTGTTGAAAAATCTAGGCCTCTAGGGGATGGAGAGATGAAGGGGATCATGTGTTATATCTCTAGTGGGGTCAGATTTAATGACGATTTTACTCGTAATTTGCGTTTACAATTTTTATAATATCCATCCCTATGCTCAAAATTAAGCTTTTTGCCACTTTATAATAATTAAAAATATAAAAAAAAAATTTAAATAAAATATCATAACAGATGGCATCACTAAATGTTGCCGGGAAAGTTGAGCAACTCGTTGCTAGAATTTTTTTGTGTTCGGCTTCTCGTTATCAAATTATTCGACTTGTTTCCAATGATTGTATGCATCGGTGAGCCAATT
This sequence comes from Centruroides sculpturatus, assembly GCF_000671375.1. Lineage (NCBI taxonomy): Eukaryota > Metazoa > Arthropoda > Arachnida > Scorpiones > Buthidae > Centruroides > Centruroides sculpturatus. Next base: position 240,700 of record NW_019385041.1, read on the forward strand.
CGCAAAACGATGTTTGCCTGAAAAGCAAGAAATCGATAAGTGAAACAAATTGCTATAATGAACTAACTGAAGTAAGTTATTTCTTCAGTAACTTTTATTCGTTAAGACGTTTTATACAGCAAAACCTGTTTAAACGGAACGTGACGGAAACAGGGAGAGCTTCCGTTTTTATAAGTTTTTGTTATAGACTATAGAAGATTACGTTTTCTGTAATTATCTCTTCTAGAGAGTTGGACAAAATAGAATTGTGTTTTCACAGCCACTTTCCCAAATAATAAAAGTATTTTAACAAAGAAAATAAATAAATAAACTGTAACTCTCGTCATTATTAAGTCGATTATGATTCGAGCCAGCGAGTTACGGGATTATTCATTTTATATCATGCAATCAATTCTAGAAAAGTCTTCCATTTTCTCATTAAATGGGTTTCTGGCTTTTAATGATATTTTACGAATTAAATCGTTCCGTTTCGAAATTTATTTTCCATTTTCAATTGGATAAATTTTAGACAGGTTTACACAATTACATATTTTTATTACCATGAAAACATATTATTTTTACAACATGACTTACAATTAGGGCCGGTTGGACGTTTTGAGAGCCCCGGAAAAAGTTATTAGCGGGGCCCCATAATATTTGCTAAAAATAATTTATTTAATCGAAAAAGCATATAATTTTATTAAACATAATTTGCAATGATAAAAGGATAAAGATTTAATATAATTTAATTAAAATATTTACAATATCCCTGAAACATCAAAAATTGTTATCAAATTTTCTTGAAAGTTTGAAAATGTTGGTCCTCTGAGCGTAAGACCGCGATCTGAGGCCCAAAAAACCGACGTCTGAGCCCACCCTGCTTACAATTTTTAATACAAGACTGAAAGTAGGCTAAATTTTAAAAGGTAGGCTAAAATTTTGAATAATTTAAAAGTTTAAATATTATCTGTAAACTAAATATTAGAATACCAGATGAATGACTATTTTAAATGTAATACATGCAATGAAACATTATCGTTTTTAAAATTCTACTATAAGCACTATAAAAATCCGTTTCTGTTGTTGGTATGGGAATAATACATTTATTAACAGTTTCTTTTATTTGTTGCTACATTTTTTAAAAATTAAAATACAATTTTTGAATGATATCATTTAGTATTTTCTATTTAGAATTCATAAATATTTTGTTTATAGAATTTATTAAAATTAATATAATTCAACACTTTCTTTATCAAAACTGCTTAAACAGAGACAATAATGCAATACATTGATCATTGTGTTTTACTTTTCCAGATGTTATATTCGGTGTAACAGAGGAAAGTGCGGTGATCAGTCAAATAAATAACTCCTCCAATATTTTTACATTTTTGGACTCAGGAACCTTGAAACGTCGAGAAATGAAAAAAAGAGAAAAATTTGGTTGGTTTTTTGTATGTATGGATGGATGGATGTTAATATTATACCTGTGTTTGTGAGGGACACGGTTTTACTCACCCAGTTTGAAGCTTAAAAACTCCTGTACGTTTCGTCAAAATTTAATGAAATTTTACAGTGTGGTTTGTGTAGAGATACTATTAAATTTTGGTGCTTAAAGGTGAAGGAAGTGGGTAGATAGACGGGATTTCGAGACTTAATGTTAAAGTCATTTACTCATTTCTACTCATTATTAGCATGTACAATTTTTTTTTTAATATTAAACTCAGCTCAACCCTCAAAGTTAAGCTTTTTGTCTTTTTATAATTAATAATATAGAAAATTTTTAAATAAAATTTTAAAACAGATGACATTACACACAATTTTTAACTCTTGCCGAGAAAGTTATGTTGCTGGATTTTCTTAATATCAAGTTATTAAAATTTAAATATTTCATAACAAAATAATTTTAAAAAATTTTTGTTTTAAATTTATTTCATCATAAAATACACGAAAAAAGTCTTCAAATCTTTTAATCATTTTCCGAATTTTTATGATGTGAAACTTTACAATTTGATCATAATCGTTAATTAAAATGTACTATTAAAATTAAATTTATAACTAAACTCTTTAAAAAAGAAAGCCTATACCCACTTTTTTCTTATAATAAATAAATATTTTTTAAAAACTCTTATCTTGTGATCACTAAGAGGGCTTTTTTCAAATCCATCATTGGCTAAACCAGAACCATGATGTGGCATCTGGGTGGTGAGAGACGAGGACTGACAAATATTTATTTGTTTTTTACTTCTTTTATTTGTTATTTATTTGCATAAGACGGCGATTTATTTATATACATTTCATTATTCCATTAAACATTTTATTATAAATTCAATGTTTTAATAATTAATAATCTTTTGTTAAAACGTAACGAGGATAATCGAAAAATTAGTAAGTAAGAAAGTGGAATTATTATCATTAAAAGTAAAAGATATTTTTAAAAATTATATTTATATGAAAATACACACCATTAAAAATTTTTAGAATATTTTAATGCAATTTATTTTACTTGAAATATAAACATTGAGGATATCAAGTATTATACAAAAGAATTCCTGAAATCGATCGTATTTATTGAGTAACATCTGTATTGACTAGGAAAGTTTTTGTTAGTTCAAAGAATAATGTTTAATGAAACATCATTAAATGTTAATAAACCTTACATATTCTTTTCTTTTCCGTTTTCAACAAAAATAATCTTTGATTGTATATAATATACTTTAATATGTATATAATAGCTTCATATAATATATATATATATTCTACAATTTGAAAGACTCATAAAAACTCGAGAAACAGAAAAATGAAATACATTTTTGTCATAGGTCTGGTTTTATCGTTGCTTATTTTTATTTCTTCAGAATGTAAGTATTTTGGATATCTTATAGTAGAAAAATGGAATTAAGAGACTTTTTTTGTATAATTGTTGGTCTTAATTAAAATTCCAATTTTTAAAATATTTATTAAATATTTTATTAAGCATAACTTTTTCATAACTTAATTTAGTAGACGAAAAGCAAGATAAACCGAATTCATTAATCATCGGGAAAAATTATATCACCAGAAAGAAACGTTGCGGACAACAAGGCGAACAAGAAGGGGGAGAAGATGGAGAATCGGAAGAAAATGAAGAAAAATGATTTATATTTTGTCTAAACATATTATTTACATATTAAATGCTATACTTTTTCCTGTAAAAAATCATATCAATAAAACTATACATACATTCTAAATATCGTATAGTTATAATTATGTGAACAATCTTAATTTTTAATTAAATATTATTAATGAAACATCTTAATTTTGTTTCGTTTTCTATCCCGATTGGTTGCGACGACGGTTGTTATGGCCTCCCCAATCTCCGGTGTTCTGACACTAAATTGTACTGTTGAACGTTGGTTTGAGTACATTAATCGTGCTGGTGGTCAGGTTGAGACTCTGTATAACGCAAACTTTGAGTAAATGCTTTCACTCAAATAGTGTTCACATAATTTTGACTCATCCTGTATTTTTAAAAATAATATTTAATGAGTGTTGTTCTGAAACTTAAATATTATAATATAAAGAAAATTAGATAAAAATTTGTTAATAAATAAGCAAATCTTAAAAAGTACATGGAACTATTATATAAAATTATAAGATTAATTAGAAATTGATTATGCGAACAATAATTTAACAAAGAAGAACGTGGAAACTGTCTTGCTTATTTTTAGACATTTAAATCGGCTTTCCATTGTCAAATACAGCTTCAAATAATCCTCGTTAAAATCATAAAGCGTAACAAATGAGAGGTTTCATGTTATAACGAATCATAAAATCAGGATTATAATCAAACGCGCAATGAATTTTATTTTATTTTTTTATCGCTTTAAATTTATTGAACACGGCATACATTCATAAGAATATTTATATTATTTTATTTTATTGGATTTAATTTTAAATTCTAATATTAAAAAGAGAATTATAAAACTATAACAGTCTGTAATATAGGTGTAATCAAATTAATAAGTAATTTTTAAAATAAACTCTAATTTCCGTATAGATTTATGTAAAACGGATATTCTTGTGTCCCGATAAACATTCAAATTAGATTTTTAGTCATCTGTGCATAAAATTAACTTTTAAAATCCAATTTAAAATCTATAGAATCGATAAAATAAAATTATAAAGCGGAACTAAATTGGGCGAAATGAAATATCTCGGTTTTTCTAAACTAACATAACGATTTTAGATCTAATTATACTATAAGAAGATAGTGTAATCTATAGAAATGAAACCTAAATTAGCTATTTAAAATATTTAATTATTCTGCATTTTTATGACAATAGTGTCACAATAATCTATCGATAGAAGATATCATTCGACAAAACTGAAAAATTAGTAAATAAAATTTATTTCAAACAAAATAGATACATTTCTCATGGCAGCGGGATTCATTTCATCTGTTTCAATCAACTCAGTAAAGTATAATACTAAAAAGAGAGCCCTTTCAAACACTGGCAAATCCACGAGGAGAAGAAATACAGGAGTTTAAGTCCTCCCATTAAGTCCAAACACAAAATAAATAAAATAAAATAAAATTTATTTGTTAAAACTTCAAAAAATTGTTTTTAAAAACATCTATAACGGCAAATATGGTTTATCGGACCATCTGTAATGCAATCTTCGTGCACATGTTAAGATTCAAAACAACCTGCGCTTTAGTACTATTTTATTTATTTACTCTAAATTTGATTCAATAGATATCTTTTCCTTTTTATTCTTCGTGTCCTGTGAGTACCATAAAACTTTTATTCCCATTAGGGACCAGACCCGCAATGAATCCCGATGATGAGAGATTACTCACGAAAATTCTCGAGATCTGGCCCGCACTCGAACTTAAATCCTCAAAGCAATAAACACATTTTCGCAATTTAGGTTATCCAGCCAACGATTTAAAATTAATAATATTTATATAACGATGTCGAAGTCTCTATCTGAAAGTTCATCATAGTAAGGGTATGCTGTTAATTGATTTATTGTATGATATAGATGTTAAATAAAATTAGAAGTATGAGACTATGAGCACGAAGTTTTGGCTCTATGAAGACTTTTCACACACTATTGACGTAGTCGGAGTAATCACACCGAAGTCGGTAGACACAGGTTTATTATGATGACCCGTCGTCCATTATTGTGGAACGTTTTCATTTAGTTCGAGTTCAAATCCAGATAAAGAGTTCAAAATTCCGTGAAAAACTATTCATAAAAGTACAGAATGAAGATCGTGCTGGTATTTCCGACTAGAATTGTCTCAGCACTAGGTCTAGAATGATTAAGTTACTAGTACTTCCCCAATCCACCTCTACTTCTACAAATGGCTGCCGAAAAGTGATAGGATATCCACGTATACGTTATATATAGATTAAGTTTTGTTGTATGTTGTAGTTTTTAATTGTTGAGCGCCTTTATAGAATATTTATTATATTAAAATACGAAAACGCTCAAGCCAAGTAATAGATATAATTAAAATCATATATCTTGTGAACAACTTCGAGAGTTATCACCGAAAGTACTGAAGTATTAAATGCAAAACGCATTTGTAGAATGCGGTTTATTAAATTTTCTGAAAAACGAAATGGAAATAATTAAATGATTAATATTCCATTTTGTTTACCTTTTCCTCGGAGTCGGTGATAAATCTTAAGAAATACGAATAAATATAAAAGAAAATAACAGAAAAGTAATTTGTTTTCAAATCATAAAAGCTGGTTCTAGAAAATGTGATAGCAATATATTTGTACTTGAATAAATAAACATTTATTGCCAAATGTATATAGTTTTCCCGACTGTTAAAAGAATATATTTATTTCAGAATTTTAGTCGAAAATTCTAAGCCCAACAAATTTGAAGCTGCAATGGGCAAAATAAACAAATGTAAGGAATTTTATCGAACTTGTTATAATTAAAAAGTTTTGTCATTCCTAAAGATACTTTTTATTCATACGGTACAAACTAATTAACAACATCCTGAAAAAATTTATTTTTGAACAACTATTATGTATAAAGTAATGAACAAACAAACAAAATCTCAGAAAAAAATCACGTTTTGATAATACAAAGTAAAATGCATTTTAATGTTATCCCGAAATTGTTATATAATGTACAAATAATTGAATGAGATATGTTTGTTTTTGAAATATTTGCTTGAAAATAGAAACAAAGTACAATACTCACTACTTTTGTTACAAAGTTTACATGTCTAGTGAGATACAATACTTTTATATATGTTATCATAAAATATGTCACAGAATATTCATTTAAGGTTAATCTTACACATAAAAGAAAATCAATCATATATAAATGTTCATTGAAATTATATTTTTATATTAATTCGTAAAATAATTTGTCATTTCTACTGCATTTTGTCATTTGTAGGCAATACTGATGCAATCTAATTTTTGTCTTGTGGCACTGGGCACATCTCTTACTTTATAATTCGATATTTTAAAAACGTTTCTATGTAAATAACATTTTTAAAACAATTACACTCAAATCACTCGTCCGTAATAAACTCTATCATCCTCTTACAGTAAATCTCAAGTTTATCAACAGGGCGGAGACTCTTTTGAGTGAAAACGGAAAGTTTTACACTTCTAAGAAGTTAATTAGATATGTCAGCAAACTTACATAACTTACGAATTTCTCAGTTAAAATCAGCCATCTATGAATTTATAATGATATCTGTATTATACACCCATCAAGTGATATCGCTATACCTTAGCGTAATTTAAATTACAATTATTTTCAGATAAAAAGTATATTTAAAAATTCAGAAATTACTTTTGATTACTGCTACAAATAAATTTTGCAGATGTAGTTTTTAAAATGAATGTATCACAATTATTGATAAAATATTTGCTTTATTTCATCATCACTTTATAAAAAACATAAATAGTTTTTATGGAATTATTTGAATTCTCCGTATACTGTACTGTAAATATCATTCATACTTTCATACAGGACATAATTTTCTATTATTTCGATTGCATTATTTCAAAGCGTTTTTTTTTTCAATTGAAATTAAATGAAGAACACAAAAATATTTTTAAGGTCAATTTATATATTAAAATATAATAACAACAGCCATCTTTTTTCTCTGCAATAAATAGTTCTGAAGATATAGAGCGTGACTGTGTATGTGCGTGTATATCAATGTTATTCCGTCGAAATTTTTTTTTTTTATACTAAATATAAAATATTTTTTTAAATAAAAATAACTTACTTGATGAATGGAATGTCGTTAATTAAAATTTTCGATAATGATAAGTATAAAATATTATTATAAAAGCTTTGATTTTGTAATTACCATTAAATCATTTTACTTTCCATCAATAATAACGTAAACTTAGAACATTAAATATGTCTATCATTTGTTTGTTCATCACAAGAATTTAAAAAGTTATTACTTTCTTATAAGAACTTAAAAAAACATAAAATTATAAAGAAGAACAATAGGCCTACTTTTAATTTGTTTGTAACATTTCTTGATATTTATAAGAAGAAAAATTATTGCAAATGTTAATTTTTCTGTGAGTCCAGCACAAATTAATGTAGAGAGAATTGTAGGTTTTGCTACAATCTTAAAAATAATTATACAGGTCAGTAATTTTGACAAATTTGGAAAAAAAGAATTATTCCTGGAATAATTTGTAAATGACACAACGCGTCGTATCATTCACAAATTATTGACCTATATAATAATTTGAAACGTCTCGATGTCCTAAATTGTTCTGCATTTATATAATTTTTTTATTTTTTAGTACATAGACAAAGTAGCCTTATGTATTATAAATAATACATACAGGGTCCATACAGATAATTCCATCTGTGATTCCCTGACCAATTAGAATATTATTCCCTGTCCTATTAAGATCGCCGTATTTTCCCTTTCCATTACGTAATATTCAGCCAATTTTTACTCAATTATATAAATTTTTTATTACAAAATACTTTATTCACTTAAAAAAAATGAAAAACTTTGCATAAAATCAATTATGTAATTAGCTACATCATTTCTGTCAAATAAAAATTTCATGACTTTTTACAATTAATTTGTAAATTTTATTTAAATAAGAAAAAGACTCATATCACATTGCAAAATCAAATTTTCTTAAAGAGAGGAGGTGAGAAATTCAAAATAATTAAAACAGAAATAAATTGCACACTCCACGAGAGGGAGAAAATGCTTATTGTGCACTATTTTTTGTCCAGTATGGACCCATTCAAGGTCATTACATTTCTTCCCATCCCTTCCTAAAACTTATAATGGAAGTGGCAGAGTTTTGGCAGAAAAGTGGGTTATTGTTGATGGTGTTTTTGAAAACCTAACTTTAACTCTATGGCGATATTTTGGTATACTTCCAAAAAATGTGGACTTCTGAAATTCCACGGGCCATCTGAAGATGAAAATATGCAGTCAAAGAAAAACCATATCAAGATCATCAATCTATCAAAATTGGCAGGATTATTATCTCCACATATTGTGTGTGGTCAGCAGCAAAGAATACAATGAATAAAAAATACATGAACTGTGAGGTCTGCCACATGGTCTAAAATGTCTCATACACAATATTGTTAAACCAACTGACAGTTCTTTGCCTCCCACCATGACATCAACTGACTGCAAAAGGTTAACCAGATGTCATGCAGGTCAAAAAAATTGGGAGGGTTATGTATGAAAACCAACTACAATCGTTTAAGGCATAAATCTGTCTTTGTGTTATTAGAAGAAGGATAAGATTTAAACAAAAAGTCTTTGTAGTTATCAAAAGTCAATATCTATAGCAATGACACACTTGAAGTATTTGCATCAGAGTTGATGTGCTTGATTTACTTACACTCTTTGATCAACCTGCATTGTTCGACATTAGTCATTTTAAGCTTTTCTGATTCCTTTTAAATTTTTCTTTCCAACAATATATGTTCCTTACATTTTTGTTCATATTTTCTTTGCAATTTCTTTGATGTTAAGAAAATTTTCTTTAACTTGCACACTTATTGGCTTATAAGTTTACAAATTCTATTTTATTGGTTATTATTGCTAATATTGTAGATCTTATCGTTCTGTACAAATCAACACCAATTTCAACATCCTATCTCTTTGCAATCCAAAGTTATACACTGCCCAAATGCTGTGCAGCATTACCATTTTCAGTGTTCACACACAACTGCAAACCCCCCTCACAGCTGCACATCCCAATTTAAACCTACCCACCAATTTAAATGTAAACATAAATACTCTATCCAACAAAATTTTAATCATTAGATTATCATTTATAGTTTATGAAATATAAGCACGACAAATCTTGCCATTCTTTTGGTTGATCCAGTTTTAATACCCACTCTATACCAAACCAAATTTAAAGATGCATCAGATCAAAAAGGAAAGAGAGCAACAGATGGATTCCAAGGTGTTTACAGATTCCCTGACATTTGATGCCAGTCCCTGACTTTATCTGCTAAAAATCTTATTCCCTGATTTTTCCTGACTTTTCAGGTCCATACAGACCCTGTACATAATGATAACATTGTACACAAATTATAATAAATTACAAAATAATGTTCAAAGTGCTATAAAGTTAAATTGCCAAAAGCAATCAAATGGAGAACTTTGTGTGTTTGTGTATTCATACATACCAAAACAAAATTTTAATTTTAAATTTACAAATTAACTAATAGAAGTAAAAATCCAGTCTTACTTTCTCATATTTAATATTTTAAAATTATGAACCAATTTCATAAAAGGCTTTTATTTATAATGGTAAAGTTAAAACAGTATTATAAAAACATCATAAGATTATCTTAAACAGCTTATTTTAAATTTAATAAGCAAATTAAAAAAAATGTTAAAAAACTCTTTTTATGCACAAGTAATGACATTTAAAAATTAACTAAATTTATAATTTAAAAGTGAAAATTAATAGATCAAGATTTATACTTTAGCACAATTATTGTATTTAGCAGAAGTTTTAAAAAAATTATGACCATTCTATATATGTCATTTTCCAAGATTAGTAAAAATTTCAAAATTTTGAATATTTTATAATAACTAAATATCAACACAAATTATTTTTTTAATATTTTATTCCAATATTAGAGTAAATCACTCAATATATCATAAAGAAATGCATTTTGAAAAATTTTAATATTTTATAAAATTTATTTACCTGTCTGTTCTTGTTTGTTCTATTTTTTCTTTCAGTGTCATAATCTATAAGAAAATAATCAATATTAGAAATCTAAAATAATTACTATTGTTGTTATAATTTATGTTAAACAATTTGTAATTTGATACCATTAATTGTAAAAATAACTGAAAAAAATATAAGCAATCAATTATGGAACATTATTATATCTAAATGCAGACTGAATGAAGAATATGTAATTTGTGCCAAACAGTTTTTAGTTCTTAAAGCTTCTTATTTTTTTATTATTTCACAATATACTGTATAAAAAATATACAGAAAAATGTCTTATAGAATGCATTCTAATTTTCAGATAAATTTTAGGTACAAAAAAGTGGGTTTTATAAGACAATAATATGTAAATTATTAATATCCTTTTATCATTAATTACATAACCTAACATACACATTTCCAAATAATCAGAATGTAAAAAAACATTTAATAATATTTAAAGAAATAAATGATATTTATTTATTTCTTTAAACGTTATTAAGTGTTTTTCCATAAGATACTAATTTATTTATTTTAATAGATGAAATGTTTAGTTGTTTTCAAAAATATAAATACACATCTATTTCAATTCAATGTAAAATACAGTACACAACATCACAAAACAATTATTGTTTTGCAATTTATTAAAAATAAATTGCATACAAAATACTGAAGTTCTAATATATTTGTGAGATTAAACATCAACTGTCAAACATTAATGTTTATCTTTTTGAAATGCACATGGTATAAAAAATTATTAAACAACTTCAAGACATTCTAAATAAATGTACAGTACCATTGCATTGAAAACTATCATCATCTTAATCATCAATTAAACATTGATTTTAAAAATGGAAAACTTTCTTTGATACTCAAGAAATGATGAGCACATTCACACTGCACATAGCATAGCCTAATTTATTGTACAAGACAAATTGTTGGAATTNATTTTACTCATTATTAGCATTTACAACTTTTTTATAAAACTTATCTCTACCCTGAAAATTAAGATTTTTGCCATTTTATAATAATTAATTGTAAAATAATTTAAAAATATATATATTTGAGAAATACATTATATTGTCATCTTGAGATTAGTATGATGTGCTGTACAAGGTCAAAGCACTACAAATTTGAGAAGGAAAACATATATTTTAAATTGAATAAATTAAGAATTTGATTAAAAATTACAGCCTGGCATTGTGACGATGGCAGGCTGTAAACATAATAAACATTAATAACAATTGCTCGTTTCAAATTTGTTCTTCAACGTTATTCAGACAACTAACTATTTCATATTTTCAGCTTTATTTTCGTCAACTCACTATTTCGTTTATTGGTTAGATTGGACAATTACGGCATTTTGTTCAATATAATTCACCCGATAAATTACTCTAAATAATTGAGATTATACATATATATATATACAATCATGTAAACAATTAACAGTTTAAACTGTTAAATGAACCGATCTATTACATTTCATAAGGTTGATAAAATTATAATAGAACAGGGTAGAGAGATAGAGGGTGGTGACATATGACTTCTCTTTATCTCTCCACCCCGTTCACCTTAAACCACAAAAAATGTCCTAAATTGTTCTGCATTTATATAATTTTTTTATTATTTCTCTATAAGGAATTCTTGTAATAACAATGTTTTTAATTCAATATGTAATAAGAATTTTAATATAATTAACAATAACTTTATCATAAATAAAAGAAATCTTATTAATCTTTTTAAGATAGAAAATAACTCACCAAGTTTTACTAACCATATAAAATCACGAAGATTCGGATCAGATTAGAAATCTGATCCTTCAAAACGAAAGCTTTATAACATACTCGTCATTTCTGACTGACCACAATCAAATGTGAGGAAAAAAGAATGACAGAAATGACGATTCGAGTAAAAAAAAATCTAAGAGCTTTTTTTATAAAAGAGCTACGGATAAAAAGTGGATTGTATAGGAATGGGATGATGAAATAGTTCAACTACTTGGGCAATGCTTCTGGTAAGGAAGACTTTCTGTAGAAAACTGGTTCCTATTTAGGTAAAGAAAATCCGAAGACTTCACTTCGCCAGACCATTGATGAGAATGAACCCGCAACCAACAACAGTGTTCAATAGTCTTATTCACTCGGCCATTGATGGGCTGATAAAAATTTAAAAAATAGGCTGCAATTTGAAAAAATTGTAAAGCTACAAATTTTCACTGTCGTCTGCTGTCTGCCCTTCCTTAATCTCAAGAATAGTGTTAGATAGACGAAAGTTGAGATCAAATATGGAAAAGTTGAGGAAGCATGGGCCCGATTAACTTTATACGAACTTCCAATTTAAACCAAAAGTCACGATATTTCAAGTTTCCTTGAAAGAAGTTAGATAGATGACCAGCATGACTCAATTGTTACCAGGAAAAGTATGATGTACAAGGTCAAAGCACTACAAATTTGAGAAGGAAAACATATATTTTAAATTGAATAAATTAAGAATTTGATTAAAAATTACAGCCTGGCATTGTGACGATGGCAGGCTGTAAACATAATAAACATTAATAACAATTGCTCGTTTCAAATTTGTTCTTCAACGTTATTCAGACAACTAACTATTTCATATTTTCAGCTTTATTTTCGTCAACTCACTATTTCGTTTATTGGTTAGATTGGACAATTACGGCATTTTGTTCAATATAATTCACCCGATAAATTACTCTAAATAATTGAGATTATACATATATATATATACAATCATGTAAACAATTAACAGTTTAAACTGTTAAATGAACCGATCTATTACATTTCATAAGGTTGATAAAATTATAATAGAACAGGGTAGAGAGATAGAGGGTGGTGACATATGACTTCTCTTTATCTCTCCACCCCGTTCACCTTAAACCACAAAAATTTAATAGTATCAATGCCCCTAATACACAAACCTCCCTGCAAAATCTCAGACATTTTTGGCGAAAGGTACAGGAGTTATTAAGCTTCAAAGTGGGTGAAAAAAGTCATGCCCCCATACATATTAACATCCATACATACAGAAAACTCTGATTTTTTTGCATTTCTCGAAATTTCAAGTTCCACGAATTCAAAAATGTAAAAATCTTGGGGAGACTAATTTTTTAACCGACCCTGCTTTTCCTTTGTTATATATAACAGCCAGTAAAAAAAAGCATATATCATTACGTTACTACGATATTGTAAATATTCGAAAACTACAGATTGTATAGTTTAAATCTATTTTACTCATTATTAGCATTTACAACTTTTTTATAAAGCTTATCTCTACCCTGAAAATTAAGATTTTTGCCATTTTATAATAATTAATTGTATAATTTTTTTTAAAATAAAATATAACAGATAGAGCCAAACGTAGTTTTAAATGTTGCCGGAAAAGTTACGCAACTCGTTGGAGTTTTTATTGATATATTCATTATTTGCAATGTATTAACGGTTAAATGATCGAAACAGTAAACGCATTATCTTGTCGTTCTGGAATATAAAAACTCGAGTCCAATTTGGATCCTGAGAATCGTTTGACCCGGATGGGCTTATGTCAGGTTATGTCACTCATCAAACGTTCGTTCTAAATGCGGCACAAACAGCGAATTTGTAAAAGAAAAAGTATGAATAAAGGCCTTAGAGCAGAAAAATTTTGTAAAAACTAAAAACCTATGTGTAATGAAAGTTTTTAGTAAAATGTGATTTAAGAAAGAAAGTACTTGAATGATTCTCTTCGTATATTCTAATGTATTTGAGGTCCGTTGATCAAAAATGCGGATAGGTAAAACTTAGGCATTTATGCAATATAATCAAAATGTTTCAGTTTATAATAATATTTATTTTAAAACACAATAATGCCTGGAAAATCTCAAATTTATTATGACTTATTTTTCGTATTAAGTCTAACTAACGAGTAAGACTGAAGTTTAATTTACGAAAATCTAATATGTATAATATATATACTTTAAAAATATATAAATATATATAAAAAATTTTAGAGGTATTTTTAAAATTTGGTCATAGATTGTTAAATAATTAAATATTTGTTCTTCTCTCAAGAATTATTAAAATATTCACGATGTAACATAAGAACAAATTCAAATAACATTTGTATATGCCCAATATATGAATCTTTATTTAAATTTTAGAATAAAACAATACATTTATTAAAATTTAGAAATATATCAGAAACTTTGACTACATTTGAATCCAATATTCGAAACAAATTAAGCGAATGTGACTTAATTATTTTTCAGATTGTTCCTTTCCTTTTTTGCCTTTTTGCTTTCCTTTGCTTTCTTCTTCGTCGCCTTTTCCAGATCCTTGTGGAGATCGTCTAAAACGATGGACAGAATTTTGTTTCCCCTTTTTGTCTTTCTGTTGTTCATCTTCTTTCTGAGAGTTTTGTGGAGATCGTCTAAATCGATTCAATCCGCTCTCAATATGCGCCGATTCTACCAAATCATCTTGATCATCGACTAAAAGAAATGAAATAAAAAGATCATTAAGCTTCTTTTACGACTATTAAAAGTAAAAAATTATATTTATACTTACTATCCGATGTCAAGGCATAAGCAACGACTGAAGTGATCAATAAGAATAAAAGTACAGTCTTCATTTTCCTTCACTATTGGAAAGTTATGTTCTATTCCATAAATTTTCCGCCTATTTATACTCAAAATTCTATTCATTTTATAATTGGAAACTTTCACAACTATTCCAAATGAGATTTTAAGTACCGAAATATGAATAAATATTATTTCGTAGTTTGTTCTTTAATGGTCTAATTTAAATTTTATAATACATAACGATTTTTACGATAATGATCTGTGAAATTTTAAACATCATAATGATGTTTCTTTTGTAATATGATAACAACTTCAAATTTAAAATCTTCGATACTTAATTCGAATTTTAAAAAAACTTAAGGTAGGTCTACTGTGTTATTTACTTAGATTTTTCTATAGCTTATACTAATCATTTTTGTTTTAAAATTTATTATTAATATAACGAATTAAAATATAAATATATTAATTTCGAAATTACGGAACAGTTCTTAAATATTTTAAGTAAAATTCAAAATAAGTTTTTACCAAGATATCATTTTATATGTTATACGAATCCAACAAATATAATATTAACCATTTCAGATTAAAAATTAATATTAGTAAGGAATAAAATGTATAATAAATTTATTAGCCATACGAAAATTTAACATAATTGAAATTAATGTAATATAAATTATTAGATCTGAATATATTTTTTTCTATATTCTGCTAGAAATTTTATAAGTTTATAAGTTACAAATATTTCTAATGTGGATTGTATTAAAATAGATTATTGGTATAAGGCATTTGTTTCTGAAACTGTGCGCCTCGATCATATCAGTCATTATTTTAATTATTAGTGATGATATAACAGCTTTAGTGCAGCGCATTTTTGTATCCTTGCCTAAATTGTGCATCTTGAGATCCGTCTCACTTGTCAGTAGAACTTTTTAAATAAATACAAGCCTTTTTCTATTTTTTTTTTAAGAATTAGTTATTTTATTTCCTATTAATACGGGAAAAAAGACAGAGGAACAGTTTCTTACAGATATTTTTACTTGTTTTGTGGTTAATCTGTTTGTATAAAATACTTAGTTTAAAATCGTCACTAAATTTTTGAACAAGTGAGCAAAGCACGTGGGTAAAGGGACGATGTTTTCTAGTATGAAAATAATTATATTAAATTTACTTTATATAAAATAAATATAGTGTTTATTCTTTGCATGATTATTATAAGTATATCATAAATTTTTTTAAATTAAAAGTTATGAACTGAAATATTTAAATAGATTAATTAGATCAAATAACCGAAAGCATTTCATTCTGTAGTGTAATGTGTAGTATATATATTCTATTCATTAAGATGTAATTTAAAAATATATATATTTGAGAAATACATTATATTGTGATACAATTACACCTATAGAGTAACCACTTTAATTTAAATTAATAAAAATAATAATTTAAAACGTCATAGTTAATAAAAGATAAATGCAAAAAAATTTGCAAGCAGTTAGAGTAATAACGTAATTAGTTATATAAAATGTTTTTCTAAAATGTTGTTTAAAATGTTATGAATAAATAAATAATATTTTATTTGGAATATTTAAATGATGAGCGAAATGAATTTGATTCAAAGAAATAGTTGCATACTGTAATAAAAAGTACAGCATAATCACAATTTTCCAGCGTACTTCATACCTAAAAAATATTTCAAAAACAAGGGTGATCTTTTCTATTACAGTAGCCACTTACTAATCCGTCATTCATTTTTGCATAGAGGGTATCAGATTACTGAGAATATACAGACCTGAAGCCTGCTTAAAGGCAATGAATGACGTGAGCTGTCGCCCTTGAGAACTAATTCTTTTTGGTGCTGTACTATTTTTCTTATTGTGAAATTATATACAGTGACACAGTAATTGTAAGATTAATTCTTTATTAAATTATTATTGTTACAAGTTTTCTGTATATGTTTTAAAAAATACGAATACGAGACAAACATATTATAATAATTGAATGTCGGATAATTGAGAAACTAGATTAGCAAGAGCGTGCTGTATTTTATAGGGTAGAAATTCATGCTGTTATTATCTCAGTAATTTTATGATGGAAAATACTCTATGCTGTTGAATCATTCATCCAAAAACTTCTTCAAATGCGAAAACAGCTGGAAGTCAGAAAGTGTTATCGGGACTACATGCTGACTGTTCAAAGATTCTCTCTTGAATTTTTTTTTTAGCAATTCCTGTATGCTGCAGATGGAATGTGGCCGTGCATTACGGTAAAGTAAAATTACTCCAGAGCTAAGTAGACTACGTCTTTTGTTTTAAATAGTCCACTGTAATTTTTCAAGATCTCAAATAACTTTCGGCGGTTTGTTGCTCCACAGCGACGAAGAGCTGTGGATTTGATCTTCATCACTATTGGATCCATAAGTGAGCGAGAAAGTTCTTTGAGTTAAAGCTTATCTGTTGCTATGACAAAGGTCTGAATGTCAAAGGTAAATATTCTGAAAATAGTTGTAACTATGTATTTTCCTATGAGAATAAACTAAGTTCAAACAAGCAAGTTTCTCTTCCTTTCTAGCCAACCGGAATTTAATTTCTAGACATTTCCCTTAGTTTTAATTAAGAATTTATAATTTAATTTAAATTTTACAATTTAAATTCAAGTTTTGGTATTTTAGGATGTTTTAATTTTAGTGTTTTTGTTACCAATAAGTAATTAATAGAATTTTTGATTAAAGGATATTTAGAAAAAATATTAAACTATAACTTTAAAATATTTGAACTTTTTGAAATTTGACTTCAAAATATCATTTATTATTTTGTGCGATATTATACAATATGTTTTTTTTCCATATTGAATTATGTACAGTTTTATAGAAAATAAAATAAAACAATTGTCCTTTTTGTTATTCATTTTAAGAGATTTAAATTTTTAAAAATTAGATTAAATACAGTATATCAAGAAACATATTTAAAAATAAAGCAACAAATTAAACTCATTTACCATTTTATTTATTACTTTTACTTTTTATCAAAAATAGATTTTCATTAAATTTAATTTTATACAATCTCATACAAAATTTCAAGAAAAAATAACAAGTATGTTTACAGAGATTATAAAAATTTATAAATTTAAATTTATTAACTTTTAATATTCTTCGCTTTCATTAAACATACTAATAAGCACGCGTATGCATATATGTTAAGATAAACGTCGTTAATTAGGAAGGCTTTGACATCATACAGTAATATTGAATTTTTAAACGTTACATTTTAAATGTTATTTGTATAAAACACTAAGTTAAATAAAAGTGAAAATGCACAATAAATATCAAAAATATTAAATCTATGTGCGATTGAACTTTACATAGAAATTTACATAAAATTATGTTACTGTATTATACAATAGGTCTGTTTCATAAAAACAAGTTTATAATGATTTAGAACCTTTGCTGAATGTGGGCCACGGGTGAATTTCGCATGCTTTTGGCGGATCACATAATTTTGCTTGCAGAATTGCAGGCTTTAAGATAATAATGAATGATAAGTTATGCATTAATTAATTATTTTTACATAACAAAAGACCAAGATAACAATTTATATATAGTAGAATTTAATTCAAAGAGTTGATGAGATATTATAATATTTATTTAATATGCAAATATTATTCTATACAAAACTAACTTTTATGAAAAAACAATTTAAATTAATAAAAATAATAATTTAAAACGTCATAGTTAATAAAAGATAAATGCAAAAAAATTTGCAAGCAGTTAGAGTAATAACGTAATTAGTTATATAAAATGTTTTTCTAAAATGTTGTTTAAAATGTTATGAATAAATAAATAATATTTTATTTGGAATATTTAAATGATGAGCGAAATGAATTTGATTCAAAGAAATAGTTGCATACTGTAATAAAAAGTACAGCATAATCACAATTTTCCAGCGTACTTCATACCTAAAAAATATTTCAAAAACAAGGGTGATCTTTTCTATTACAGTAGCCACTTACTAATCCGTCATTCATTTTTGCATAGAGGGTATCAGATTACTGAGAATATACAGACCTGAAGCCTGCTTAAAGGCAATGAATGACGTGAGCTGTCGCCCTTGAGAACTAATTCTTTTTGGTGCTGTACTATTTTTCTTATTGTGAAATTATATACAGTGACACAGTAATTGTAAGATTAATTCTTTATTAAATTATTATTGTTACAAGTTTTCTGTATATGTTTTAAAAAATACGAATACGAGACAAACATATTATAATAATTGAATGTCGGATAATTGAGAAACTAGATTAGCAAGAGCGTGCTGTATTTTATAGGGTAGAAATTCATGCTGTTATTATCTCAGTAATTTTATGATGGAAAATACTCTATGCTGTTGAATCATTCATCCAAAAACTTCTTCAAATGCGAAAACAGCTGGAAGTCAGAAAGTGTTATCGGGACTACATGCTGACTGTTCAAAGATTCTCTCTTGAATTTTTTTTTTTTTTTTTAGCAATTCCTGTATGCTGCAGATGGAATGTGGCCGTGCATTACGGTAAAGTAAAATTACTCCAGAGCTAAGTAGACTACGTCTTTTGTTTTAAATAGTCCACTGTAATTTTTCAAGATCTCAAATAACTTTCGGCGGTTTGTTGCTCCACAGCGACGAAGAGCTGTGGATTTGATCTTCATCACTATTGGATCCATAAGTGAGCGAGAAAGTTCTTTGAGTTAAAGCTTATCTGTTGCTATGACAAAGGTCTGAATGTCAAAGGTAAATATTCTGAAAATAGTTGTAACTATGTATTTTCCTATGAGAATAAACTAAGTTCAAACAAGCAAGTTTCTCTTCCTTTCTAGCCAACCGGAATTTAATTTCTAGACATTTCCCTTAGTTTTAATTAATAATTTATTTTTTAATTTAAATTTTACAATTTAAATTCAAGTTTAGATATTTTAGGATGTTTTAATTTTAGTGTTTTTGTTACCAATAAGTAATTAATAGAATTTTTGATTAAAGGATTTTTAGAAAAAATATTAAACTATAAATTTAAAATATTTGAACTTTTGAAATTTGACTTCAAAATATCATTTATTATTTTGTGTGATATTATACAATATGTTTTTTTTCCATATTGAATTATGTACAGTTTTATAGAAAATAAAATAAAACAATTGTCCTTTTTGTTNGAAAATGTATTTTAAACATTCTAGATAACTTACCGTAGTTACTCGAATATAAGACGAGGTTTTTATTCATTTTTTCACTGCTTCAATAACCTAGGTCGTCCTATACGCGCGAGCGAAGAATTCATTTCGTTTTTGCAATAATTTTTGTAAACTGTGTATTCGCATTTTTTACCGGATTCTCACCTCGTGGTGTTTAAAAACAAAAATATTTATCTGGGTCGTTTGAATCGTTCTTGTGTATTATCAGGAGTAAAGATGAATAACAATACGAAAAGCAAAGCTTTTGAATTAAATTCCAAAATTACACGGGAGCCCGATATAAGTTTTAATTCATTCCCATGTAAAAACAGATGATTATTTGGAAATCAGAATTCGGAGAAACTCGTTATTGTAATCGACGAAGAGTGAATTCGACTGTTAATTAAGAATTGGAAAAAAAGGTTCCCAATAATTGTCCAGCTTTACATGAACAAATTATGTTGTCGATTTTACAAGATTTTTATTTGAAGTTTAAAATGCCAGTAATTTTTGAGGGACAATGTGTGCATTTACATGCATTTGATATTTTATTTGTGATTAAACGAAATAAAATTAGAATTGTAATAATAAATCTAATTTTCTTTATTTTGATCTTTAAAGTCACACCTCGTCCTATATGCGAGATCGTGTTATATCCGAGTAAATACGGTATTTAATTTTATTTAGTAGTAGGTATGTTTTGAGTAATTCCAATGGCTCCTCTAGCTATCTCACTGAATTTTACATTAGGCTTTACAGTTAAATAATGCTATTATATATTCTTCAGAATGCCTGTTAATGAACCGAACGTAGGTCTATAGGTCCCGCAGCTCTAATTTCAGATGAGAGAACAAAAAAACCTCACGTCGGAGTAATGACATGGCTGTAGAAGGCGTGGCATCCGTTGATGTTCGATGCTTTAATACACTGTACATATCCCATGGCCAAGGTTGTACGGAATGTGAAAAAGATAATGGTGATTTCCTTCTTCGGTTAGTGAAACAGTTTATCAACATAAAGTGCTCCTGCATTCAGCGGTTTTTGGGCAGTATCACGTGATAACTTTGAAATCCTTGGCCAAACATTCGACGTAAAAACCCTGAGCTGCATCAAACTGGTTGGCGCTTACACTGCGATAATGCAAGCCCTCACTTTGCCAACTTTGTTTTACAATATTTGACCTGATAAAATATCGAATGTGTGCCGCATTCTCTATACAGACCGGACTTTGTTGACAATTTGTTCACTCCTATAAAACTGGAGCTGTTGATCAGTGTTTTGATTCATCAACTACTATCCTAAAGATGATGTCAAAAGATGGGTTTAAGTACGTCTTCCATTGACTTGTATATACAGTAATTGTCTGCCAAGTCAATAGGGACTACTTTGAAAAAAGAATTTATAAACCTAAACCCTACCTAATGTATTTCGTGAGTAACAAATTCACTCTTACTCTTCCTTTTTTGACTCGTCCTCATAAAAGAATGCTTTGTTATAATCTAAAATGTTTTAAACAAAAATGTTTGTTATTTTGTTTAAAATTTTTGTATTAAACAAAACATTAACGTGTCTGAATTTACAATCTATTAATTTATTCATTAGCAGCATTCTCATGTCAAGAGTATGTATTTCAATACTTACATTTAGTTAATGCATATTGTTATGCATTAACTAATGCATACAAATGCATTAGTTATTAAATAATGAAAAATTATAAGATTATTTTAAAATTTGAATTTTTCTTACTTAGCACAATGATAAATAGTATATTAACTGTTGTATTTTACACTTTTTAAATATAAGTTTGTAGGATAAGAAAAAGATTTTAAAAAGTAATAATCTTCTAAAAGTATACAAATTAAGTTTCGTTAATATAAACTATTTAAAATATATACATATAGTTTATATAACTATATAATTGTTTAATGTGAGAAAATAGTTCAACAAGTAATAGAAATATTCATATTTGCATTTCAAATATTCTTTAAAATCAAATATTTCTTTAAAATCCAATATATGAATAGCACCATGATTCACTTTTTGTTTTCCGAAAATGCCAATAATTATTCTTTCATAAATTGTATGTAAAGAAGAAAATAGGTGATAAATATACTCAGCATCTGTAACAAGAAAAAAAATTATTTATAAATCATTTGTAATGTTTAATTTTTACACAAAATTTGTAAATGTAGACTTGTGGTGTGCATTTTTTGAAGAAACGTCTTGCAAATTAATTTACTTTATGATAAAAATAATAATAAAATAAATACAGACTACAGGCTAATTGAAAATAATAAATATATATAAAGAAGATAAAATGCATGATTTAAATATCGTAAAGTCTAATTTTATAAATTTGTATATTGCTTTAATATAAAAAGACTAATATAAAAAAAGCTTTAATATAATATTAAGAAAAATAAAGAAAATTTTTTTGAGAATTTTTTTCGTTTGATGATATTCTATCGATAAATATAGTATTTATTCTTTAATACCAACACACCCATTACTCTTAGATAGAGTATCACCTAACCTGAGTTTTCTCTCCAAATATAACATATATATATAATGTCAGTATTTAACTTAATAACAAGTTGAGAGCCACTGCCAGATAGCAGCAGATTAAGGAATCCGCGAGTCACAAGAGTTTGGGAACCATTGCCTTGACACTTTATGATAAAACAATGGTAGATAAAACAAACCAAACTTTTAATATGATTTTCATTTTAATGTTTGTTTTTATTACTTTTCTTCCGAGCAGCGACGGGATTTCAGTTAGGTAATTACTAAGTCAAAATTACCTAAGATACGTAAAAGTTTTTAATAATAAATATAAATTTAATTAATTATTAGTCAAATTTTTTTTCTTAATTATTATTATTTTGCTCTTATGAACCATACGGAAAACATTTCCAATTCCATTCGCACCGTGATATTTTTAATTTATTGCATTATTATATAAGTAGGAATTGCATGTAACCGTTACGTAATAATTGATTGTTACGTAAGGGTTAAATAAGTTTACGCAATGAAGTTCAGCGCTCGGGGCAGCTTTGTTCATTTTAATACAGTAGCGAGTTTCATAGAATCTCGTGAATAGATGAATTTGAGATCAACTTTCAAAAATAATAAGCTTATTCAGACGTAAATTAATAATTTTTCGTGATAGTTAGTTATTAATATTAATAAAATATTAATTGTTTAAATTAATTTTAATTATTTATATTTTACGTTAACAAAGTCGAATTATTAACAATTTAAAATATGTGCAAAGATTAAATATTCGGTGTAGTTTTCATCGTTGATGTCTGTAAAATCAAATTGCCGAGTCAATATAAAAGTTGACCTTCATTCGTTTATGACAAAAATAATAAATATTTTTATTATATACAAATTTTCAGTTTTAATAAAGTTATTTTCAACGTTTTAAATAAGATATACAATATATTGATAGTAAAAGTGTTATAACATTAAGTAGGGGTGATAT
Source organism: Centruroides sculpturatus (assembly GCF_000671375.1). Lineage (NCBI taxonomy): Eukaryota > Metazoa > Arthropoda > Arachnida > Scorpiones > Buthidae > Centruroides > Centruroides sculpturatus. The sequence goes on from NW_019385041.1 coordinate 264,144, forward strand.
TCAACCAGTTCGAATCGTACGGCAGTATCGGCTGTTAAAATTTATAAATACTTCCATACTGGCTGTTAAATATCACAGTAATAATGTCTATGATAAATGATATTAAAAGAAATGCTCTAATTATTGAGATTACAATGACTACCAATTTAATAGAAAAACCAAGTAGAAGATTCTGATGCAATTTTTTTATGTCGAATTATGGCTCAGACAGGCTAGATAGAGGAAATCTCATCAAAAGTTAATTTATAAATAACATGCTCTAGCTCAATCGCACGTAAGAATGTCCCTTTAATTTTTATACGCATTACGTATGAATTTATATTTGTGTATCCAGTGTTAAATACTTTGACTATTACTACCGTTCTTAAGTATGTGTAGATTGAATTTAGTGAATCGAATATAAAACAAAAACGTTTTAAAAATGAAGAAATGTTAAACATCTCTCTCTTTCCGTATAAATCAGAATTAGAATATAACTTACACTGGACAAAGTATTTTTCGTTATTACGAATAGGTTGAGACAGGTATAACCTATTGTCGGTCCATTCAATCTTCGTAAAAATATCGTCGCCTGAAATAAAATTATACAAAAATTTATAAATGAAAATACTTTATATAAGATATATTATTACCATATTCTTAAACAGATAAAAGTTCTATTTAAAAAAAAAAAATCTTACTTGTAATCGAATTTCCGATGGGATTTCCAAGTTAAAAATTTCATGAATAATTTTGCGAGGATAATCTGCCTATACGCATAAGTAGGCTATATTCAATTTTTTGAAGGAAAGCATAAAATTTATAATTTTATATACAAGATAAATTATACTTACTGCAGAAGTAACTGATCCACAGATGATCGTTAAAGAAGTAAAAGTAAGAACCATGCTTAGTACAACAGTAATTATAGCTATAGTTATAATAGCTGGTCTCCCTTCAAACAAAGCTTGATAAGACATGAAACAAGTCAAAGGGAGCATATGGAAATATACTAGAAATATGTAATATCGAAAAACGTTATCAAACAACTCTACTAATTTGCAAACACTATTGTGGCGACTTTGGATTGTTTTAAAATATTTTATTCTTTCAGGATTTTCCTTGAAAGTTTTTAATTCATTTGCAATTTCGATGAACTTGTTTCTTGAAATGAAACATATGAAAACGACGTAGATATACGCAGTCATAAAAATTCCAAATCCGTAACAAAAAGATATAACATACAATATTAAACAAAATAAGCTTCTTAAGTAACCAATTTCCCGTATTGCTTCTCTGTAAATTTGCTTAAACAAGGATGTTATTCCTATTACGACAATGATCATGATGAAAGGTAAACATAAGCCAACAATTTTTGATCCTCTTACAACCTTTGGAATACCACTTTTAGAAGAAAAATATGGCTTGTTTTGTGATTGTTTATGCCATAATTCTACAATTTGTAATGCTATGTCCTTATTTCGAATGAAATTGAAAATAACTTGGATACATGAATAGAAAAATATCAAATTTGTTTGAAAATTTAGGAAAAATCTAATTCCATTTGTATATTTCTTTAAAAAATTTAAATGATGAAAAGTATTGCCTAATCCGTATTTAATTTCAATTACAAGCAAAGTAAACCAAAAGGAAAATTGTCCCCAAGACAGTAAAGTGATAAGAAACTCGATTACTTGCCTTTTATTAGAATGTCGTCCCGATTCATGCTTACACAATTTATCAGGAATAATCCCTGATAAACCAAATATTTTAAGATAAAGAAATATATATTTCATAATACAAATATAACAATCTGAATCCTCCATGTCTTGAACAATAGTTATTTTAAAGTTAGAGAAGATCTTAAGTATTATTTAACTAATTTAAATCTAACGAATATGATGGGAACAAGTCAATTTTGTAATAAAATATTTGAAGAAAAAACGATGAAATCTTAAAACGAAATAATCCATATCTGAAAAATAAAAAAATTAATGATTTAAATATCGTAAAGTCTAATTTTATAAATTTGTATATTGCTTTAATATAAAAAGACTAATATAAAAAAAGCTTTAATATAATATTAAGAAAAATAAAGAAAATTTTTTTGAGAATTTTTTTCGTTTGATGATATTCTATCGATAAATGTAGTATTTATTCTTTAATACCAACACACCCATTACTCTTAGATAGAGTATCACCTAACCTGAGTTTTCTCTCCAAATATAACATATATATATAATGTCAGTATTTAACTTAATAACAAGTTGAGAGCCACTGCCAGATAGCAGCAGATTAAGGAATCCGCGAGTCACAAGAGTTTGGGAACCATTGCCTTGACACTTTATGATAAAACAATGGTAGATAAAACAAACCAAACTTTTAATATGATTTTCATTTTAATGTTTGTTTTTATTACTTTTCTTCCGAGCAGCGACGGGATTTCAGTTAGGTAATTACTAAGTCAAAATTACCTAAGATACGTAAAAGTTTTTAATAATAAATATAAATTTAATTAATTATTAGTCAAATTTTTTTTCTTAATTATTATTATTTTGCTCTTATGAACCATACGGAAAACATTTCCAATTCCATTCGCACCGTGATATTTTTAATTTATTGCATTATTATATAAGTAGGAATTGCATGTAACCGTTACGTAATAATTGATTGTTACGTAAGGGTTAAATAAGTTTACGCAATGAAGTTCAGCGCTCGGGGCAGCTTTGTTCATTTTAATACAGTAGCGAGTTTCATAGAATCTCGTGAATAGATGAATTTGAGATCAACTTTCAAAAATAATAAGCTTATTCAGACGTAAATTAATAATTTTTCGTGATAGTTAGTTATTAATATTAATAAAATATTAATTGTTTAAATTAATTTTAATTATTTATATTTTACGTTAACAAAGTCGAATTATTAACAATTTAAAATATGTGCAAAGATTAAATATTCGGTGTAGTTTTCATCGTTGATGTCTGTAAAATCAAATTGCCGAGTCAATATAAAAGTTGACCTTCATTCGTTTATGACAAAAATAATAAATATTTTTATTATATACAAATTTTCAGTTTTAATAAAGTTATTTTCAACGTTTTAAATAAGATATACAATATATTGATAGTAAAAGTGTTATAACATTAAGTAGGGGTGATATTCAACCAGTTCGAATCGTACGGCAGTATCGGCTGTTAAAATTTATAAATACTTCCATACTGGCTGTTAAATATCACAGTAATAATGTCTATGATAAATGATATTAAAAGAAATGCTCTAATTATTGAGATTACAATGACTACCAATTTAATAGAAAAACCAAGTAGAAGATTCTGATGCAATTTTTTTATGTCGAATTATGGCTCAGACAGGCTAGATAGAGGAAATCTCATCAAAAGTTAATTTATAAATAACATGCTCTAGCTCAATCGCACGTAAGAATGTCCCTTTAATTTTTATACGCATTACGTATGAATTTATATTTGTGTATCCAGTGTTAAATACTTTGACTATTACTACCGTTCTTAAGTATGTGTAGATTGAATTTAGTGAATCGAATATAAAACAAAAACGTTTTAAAAATGAAGAAATGTTAAACATCTCTCTCTTTCCGTATAAATCAGAATTAGAATATAACTTACACTGGACAAAGTATTTTTCGNGTTTCTTACGGAAAAATTTGTTTCGGTTGTCGAACAACTTCTAGAAACGACTCAAGTTTGAAAACCGAGGTTTTGCTGTATATATCATATATCAGGTTGTAAAGGTAAAATTTAGATATTTCGATTTTCTTCTAGAAACGACTGGGGAAAAAAATGTTCTAGAACGTTCGCTATGGGTATAAAAGTAAAGTAACCAAGAGGCATTACATCACATATTTCATTGTAAATAGATGCATTAGCAATATGTCTGATTGTTTTTGAAAGTTTCATATTGTCAGACAATATGAAATTTTTAAAAGAACGCATTCGTGTACTGTTGCTCTATCACTCTATCGCTTCAAAAGTGGCCACAACGCAACGCAACGAAGGCTCACGATCTTATCTGCAAAGCATCTGATGAGGACAGTCAACAGGCAGACCTGCTACAATTGGTTCAAGAAATTCAAGAATGAAGATTTCTCGCTTCAAGATGAACCCCATCCAGACAACGTTTTCACAAAATTGATAACGACGTTCTCCGGTAACTGATAGATAACTAACACACGATTGACTACCGGAGAATTTGCACAACTTAAGTGTTCCCATACACTCCAAAAATTGACAAAGTCCGATACAACTACGACAACGCGCCAGCATATAGAACAAAGATAATCTTAGAGAAACTGGCCGGTTTGAGCTGGGAGATTCTGTTTCGTTCACCTTATTGCCCAGACTCGGCATCAGCTGATTAACATCTATTTCACACCTTGCAGAACCATATTGCCAATATACAGTTCAGTATTCAGCTCAATGACAATACCCACGTGAAAATGAAGCTCGAGGTTTTAATCATAGGAAACCACAGTCATTCTACATTCATGGGATTGAAAGTTTACAGTAAAGATAGTGAGATATAATTGGTATTAATGGTGATTATCTACAAGACTGAATTGTAATAGTTGTTGAGTTAATTGTCAATAAAGATTTTTTTTTTCAAAATGTTTAAATTTCGCTTTTATAACCTGATATATATATATATATTATAACGGTGATAAATTACGACTACAATGAAGAATAATCATTTTTATTTCTTCCACGCTGACTCAGGATACCGTCCAAAGTTACTCAGAAAAATTCTTCGCACCACCCTCCTAGCCAATTAGATTTCGTTTTTAGCATTCCGCGTTAATAAACACGGTTCTAATGCTCATATGAAAATCAGTCTTGAAATAAGCCCGATTCTTAAAAACTTACAAAATGAAACAGTTCGAAAGGTTAATTATTATTTCTGTTATTATTAATAAATATAATTATAAAATGAATAAATAATTTAGTAAAAATAAAATATTACAGGTCATATTATAAAATAATATAATATTTAATCATAAAATTTTATTAATTACAAGAAATAAAATAAAAATAAATTTAAAATATACATTATTTCCAAATGTTGAAAGAAAAATGAAAAAAAAGTTTTTTTCTTTTGATATTTAATTTCTTATTTTAATTAATTTAATAAATGATGTCTTAAACTTTACGTAAATATTTATTTAATTATTTCATTTAGCTACAGTATCTTGTAACTTTTTTATTATGACAGCAGCAGAATTAGTGATGAGAAACTTGCAGATCCAGGGCCGTTTTCGACCCAGAGATCCAAAAGTTTCCAAGCTTTGCTTCCTGGAAACTTTTCTGCAAACGCCCATGGGTGGTACAGCTCTGGGCGACAGGGATCGATTCTGGACGCATCGATAAACATCAGCAATTTTTCATAAATGGCCCGTCCTGATATGTCTGGCTCAGTCTCTCACCACCTGACTGACGTCTAGCCGAATCCATAATGGTCTTGTTATAAAGACCCTCTTAGTGCCCACAGGACTGAGAAAGTTAAAAAAAATAATGATAGAGTGAATTATTGCACGAGAAATACTAATTCGCAAATGTTTGACTGTCTAATTTTATTTATTACGGAAGAATTGATTTTTCCAGCATGAATGATGAACGAAACGCGAATACGAATTTTCCATGAAAAATCTGGATAATCTAGTTTAGATTCAATCCTACCACGAGGCGTAATAGGCTGGTGATTCTGAAGTAGATTCAAATATAATCGCTTTGAGAAGTCATAGAATTCATGCCGCACGACCCTCTGGCCGATAATAACCTAAATACAGATCCTACTGTATTAAACACCAATGACCGTTTTTATTTTATTTTATTTTAGTGATTTTAGGCCTTTTCCCGCCAACATTCATAATTTTCATTATGAACGTTGCTAAACGATATTTTCGAACAAAACATGTTAGAAAAGTGATAGCTACTGTAGTTATTTTAATTTTTACATGTAATTTACCAAACAATATACAGTACTATTATTTCTTCTTAACTGATAGCTGCAGTTTATAACTGGAAGAAGACTTTTGCACAAATCTGAATCGTTCAGTGCTCAATAACGCCAACATAAATACTCAACTTTTTGCTTGTACTGTACATACGTAAAAATCGAGTTCGATTCAACTCTGTAAACACGTCTTTTTCTATCTCAGTATGACGAAATGATTTTGCTACATAAGTTATCACCGCGGACTCCGTCGTAGAGAATCAATCTTAATTAATAATATGGTTCAATAATCAATATTAATCTGAATTCGTTGTCTTTTTAGTTTAATAGACATGTATTTAATACATTGAAGTTTACAATTTAAATTATAAAAATATTTGTCTATAATAAATAATTATCGAAGATTTTCGTTAGTTTAATAGCATATCACTTAAATCAGTACTGTATATCGTATATCACGCGCTATCACATAAATCAGTAATGCAAACCATCTACAGTACACATTACTGATTTGAGAGATCGATAGCAAAGATTTCAATAATATTATTACATTTACAGCTTATATAAAATAATCGATTTAAAAGTTTTTAATATAAATAGCATTTCTGATGGCAATAAATGATAATTACATTAAGGTCCATCATTTTTAGTATTAAATTCTTATTTTTCAATTAGCTTTTAGAAGTTTTGATTATTATTGTTGTTATTATTTATTATGCTACTTATTTTGTAACTGAAAACCAAACTTAATTAATATGGCATACAATGAACGTAAATCGATCTTTTTTCCAATAGTCTTTAATTAATTAAAGTTAAGTAACTGACTTCAGTAACATATTCAACGACTCAAAAGTTTTTACGGGTAATTCTACCCGATATGTCGCCTCCCGATATGTCACTACCTGACTAAATGGTGAATAATGCCTTGGCTAAATGAGCCAAGCCATTATTCACATAATGGCTTGGCTCGTTTTTTACATTATGCTCTCATGGTAATGAGAGCATGGTGTTAAAATGTCTTCTTGTTGCGCTCAACACAGAGGTGTCAAAAGTGGAAAGAAAAATAGGAGCATACGGAATATGTTTGTCTTTAGAATATTTTTAGCTAACTAAAAAAGGACGTAGTCCTCATACATGTATAGATATTTCTGGTTTTTTTCAGTTTTGATTCTTTCAGTCGTGTTGGTATTAAGAGGGCTTCTTTAAATACTCATAGTGGGTTTGGCCAAGTCCCAACGGAAGCTTTTGAATTGGGGAAAAACGAAGCCCGACATATCCGGGACAGAACCACCGTTAAGTGATCTCATTTCTCATTTAGTCGTCTTTTAACTAGGTTTTTTTTGGTCGTACTTTACTTTTATTCGCTTATAGTTAATTTTTATTTCGACAAGTTTTATTTATCATCGATTTATTTACTCCATAGTTTGTTTGCAATTTCTTTCTTACGTATGCATTTTTTAACCTCCTTTATCTACATTGAGTAAAAAAGAAAATTACTATTTGAAATTTGGGCAAAATTTGAGACAGACATCAAAAATTAATGGAAAAATTTCAAGATCGAACTGGAAAATAATAACTCAGTTATGTAACCGATATTCGATACGAATTCCTTTAAAATATCGAATTTTATAGAATATATTTCTATTGATTTATTACCAAAAGAGGAAATGAACGATTCTAAATCGATTTTATGTATAACCAATATAAACGATTTAATTTGATTCTCTTCGGTATATTTCTCTTTAATTAAGCGATATATATGATTGACTACTCTATAAATATACAGTCAATTAACAAATTTAATGTAGATAATTATATAAAATCGTGACATACGGTAACTTACAACATACTACATTAAAAAATTTTAAAATTTTTCTATGTCGAAATTTATTTTCAAAGATAGTGTTTTCAATTTCTTATAAATTTTCTATTAATGATTATCTTGGACTTTTTCGAACAAAAAACTCGACAATTTAAGAACCTTCGTCTACCACAGTACATCATACTATAAATGGAGTTTAAACAATTTAATTTTATCCGAGATTAATTAGTATTTCGCAGAAATCGAAGAAACGAAGTGTGTATTCGTTTTTTCACCTCTAAAGGGCGCATTTGAATGTTCTGTACATTCATGTTTTTTTCTTAAATGCTATGATATTAAAATCTCTCGATATAAACATGATTTGGGTTTAAATGGATCAAATTAAGATTGTCCGATTGATTGATGTGCATTTTTAAAAAAGCATATAAAATATGCCTTTACGATTTTTACTATATATTTTGCAGATTTAATTGTTGGCGGGATTAATTAAATAAATACTTTATAAACTTTATAGCTTGTTTTCATGGTTGAAAGTGCTATTTTTTCAAATTTTCTGTACTTTGTTTCTACTATTTTTCTATGCAATACATCTTTTTTGCGCATGTACAGTCACGTGAGAAATTCCAACTTCCAATTAAAGATGGGCGCGCAAAATTAAAATGTTTTAAATCTAAACAGTCTAACTCGCGTTCTTTTAAATCTCCACGAATGAACACTTTTTTTCTTCTTTTTTTTGCGTGCCGTTAAAAATAAAAATTTAGTTAATTAAAATACAGGATGCAAATTAGATGACTGTTAGAGTGATATAACTACGTCGCAATAGCTATAAATACGTGGAATCTGCTTCATACTGTAATTGTTTCATGCTTATGATTCTGTAAAAAAGAATTAATTTAAAGAGTAGATATTACGTAGTTTGTGAGTATATTTATAAACTCTTAAGAAATATTTATTGTAGTTTCTTTCCTTTTGTATCGAGTAGACTAGTATTTTTTGTAAAGTCAGAGAAAGTTTTTTTCTCTAAGACTATTACGATAAACTCTTTGTAAGTATTGTTTACACTTTGTTTACAAATGTCACCAAAATAGTACTTTGTGATTTTTAGAACTGAAGAGGGCTACAAGAAAATGAAGCCGAAATGCATTTTAATGGTTTATAAACAAAATGGTTTTAAATAAAGACAGTTTATTGTCTCCAGTTTGTCCTTATTATCCTCAGATAGACAGTGGCAATTTGCAGCATAATTTGAGAAGTTTGTCATTTTAAATATATGTGAATTTATTTTTATAACACTTGTAGCCAGCCTAAAAATATAAGGCGGTGTTTTATTACTTATTTATTCTATTTTATAATAATGATATTGTAGATAAGATGTTAATAATACTTGAGGGAAATAAAAGAATTTAAAAACAATTAATTTATTATTATTAAAAATAATCATTAAATAAAAAATTTTATATTGCCCAATTATTCCTTCAAGAATATTGAATTCCCTACAATTTCTCAATACCTTTTTTTTTCCTCAACTGATTTGAAAAATCTTCATTTTAAATAACTCACAATCTGACAATAGTTGTTGTCATTAATACTGTTGCTGTTAATACATTCAGTTTCAAAAACATTAAAAGCATTTGATAATGTATATATTTTATCGTTTAATTATACATCTAATTTAATATACATGTATATATCAGATTAATCTTAGATAATTCATTATGCACTTTTTTGGGGGCTGCAATTTGAAAATTGCAAACTTATAAATTCTCACTAGACTCCATCTGTTTTGTCCGTCCTTAATCTCGAAAACAGAGTTAGATTAACATTGAGATCAGATATGGAAAGCTTAGGACAGGAGACCCGATTAACTATTTACGAACTTCCGGTTTGAACCGGACGTTATTTCAATTCAAAAATTTTTCCCAGAACGAAGTTAGATGCATGACTTTAATCTTAACAGAGAAAGTATGATATAGAGGGGCAAGACAGTAATAAAGTCGAGAGCGTATATTCTGAATTAAATAAATCTAAAATATGATTAAAAATTGCAGCCAGGCATTGTGACGAGGTCACAATAAATAATTGCTCGTTGTATTTATTGGATCTCTACCAAGACTTGCAATAAAATGGAATTAATACTTCATTGATTAGTTTTTTAAATTTTATTCCCACTTTTTTTCGGTCATCCTAAACAGATACTGATTATTCACATATTTTTATTTGTTTAAAAGTTCTTTGTAAGTAAATAAATCCAAAATATCCCCTATCTTATAAAGTTAGAAAATATTTATAGATATTAATATGTTGAAAGAAACGGCCGGATGACCAAGCGCCCGGAATGAATTCGGACGGCTCGAAAAATCACAAGAATTTTTCGGGGGTGGTCCATCCGGATATGTCGAGCCTCCTCCCATGCCACTCGGTTTCCCATTGCCCATAATGAACTTAGCGGAAAAGACCTTTATAGTGTCCACAGGATGGATAGTTAAATATATACACTAAAAGAAACTAGATTTTCATTTTAATATATTAACTTAATAAAGATATAATAAAAACCTTTATTGTACCAAAAATATAGCTATGACAAATGATTAAGTAATTTAATATATAACAAAATATCTTTTAAATAAACGGTTTCTTTATAAAAGTTAAAGCTTTTTTAAATTAATATATATTAAACATATTTTAAACATATTAATATAAATACGTAAAAAATATCATAATTAACTTAAATATTTGTGGTTAGATCAGATGGAAGTTTTAGTATAAAACAATGTTCCTTATTTCATATTCTTATGAATACGTATATTAATTTCATTTGCAGCTATTTACTTATAATAAATATTAATATAATAGTTCATATAATAAATAAATAACAAAATAAATAGTTATGTAAAACAACATCAATATTTCTAAACAAATATAATTTCGTATTATTATTTCATAACGTCTCAGAAATCTCTATGTAAATATATGAGCGCATCTAGGCGACAAACAGCTACGTAGTCAAGCCAATGATGTAGTTCGTTTCATATGAAACGGATTCTGTCATTGCTTGTTTACTTGCACCTTAGTTTTATTTTTCTGATATATATTCAAATTATAATCTAAATGCAAATTAATCTAAATGAAATGCAAATTATAAATTATAATAAAGATTATAATTTGCATTTGTTATATTGGAAATTATATGTTTCTCCTTAGGGAATAATTTCTTCAACGTTAATAAATATTTGATTTGGTTTGGTATATTTACAATAAATTTTTACCTATTAATTATTCGTGAACTCTTAGTATTATTTATAGATTATTTTAAAGTTATTCAGATATTTACTTAAAAAAATGACTCTTAAATATATAGACCCACGGTTGCTCGCGAGTCACATGCGGCAGAAATTGTATACTTATACAATTTCTTTTTATAATTCGGTACATAATATTTAAACTTATGTAACAATTTTAAGTTTGCTGACTGTTATTTGTTGTGTGATATAAACAGTAATTGTAAGCGTAACTTGAAAGTTAACTTTGAGCAAGCATTTGAAAGTAACGGTACATTCGTATGAACCAAATTTTAGACACCCAATGCCCAAACTACAAACCCACAAACCTTCTAACAGTAAGTAATGGAGAATAAACATTGATAGGGGAATTCTGAATTGAAATAATATGACTTCCAGTGCAAACTGAAAGTTCATATATAATTAATCGGGGTCTCCCCCTAATCTTTTCATATAAGGTCTCTGTTCGTCTGTTGTCTGTCTGTCTGTCATTCCTTAATCTCGAGAACGGCAGAATTACTTACTTGTTAGATGAAAATTGAGACGGACGATAGTGGAAATTTATAGGTCTACAACCATTTCAAATTGTAATCCAATGTAATTGAAAATATGCAAAGAATTAGAAGAATTTTAAGCGGAATATAGAATTTTTTACTTTACATTGCACAATATTAATGGCAGGTTGTGTGATGGATTCTGAAAGATGCTACTGTTTTCAATATTCCATTCTTCCGAAACTTTATTGTAGCCGATAACGAATATATTATTTTATTTTAATTAATTTGCTATTTATAAATTGCATTTATTATATATTTAAATGTTTAAAACAAATTTTAAAATATAGACCTAAATACAACTGTTGATAATTCGATCCTTTCATTAAAATAGAAAACAATGTAGTTACAATTAGTTCTGTATCGTAATTTCGCTATTATCTTATTGAATTTATTAGAAAAACAAAGTAGAACTAAATAAAAACAACAAAATCTATATATAGTAACGCTTTAGCATATTCTTTCTTTTAATATTAACAACATTTTACGACTAAAAATTAGATTAACTTTCCTATGATTAAATTTAACAATTACTAGTTATACTTAATTAAGATAGTTTCATTAAAATATTAACCAAATTACTGAGAAATGCAAATTTGAAATAAATATGAAATTTGCTCAATGATTCACTTAAATTAAAACCGAGTTTCCATACAAATACATTAAAATTCGGACTGATATGATTCAAGAATAAGTAGAGAATCACCGATATACTGTACAGTACATATTTTTCGGTTTATTTAATTCTGTTATTTTTAATTTATCTGCATAAATTTATTTTGAAATAAATTTTGAAATAATTGGCGTAAAAAATCAAAAGAATTATTGTAACAAATTTTATATATATCCTACTTTGTAAGAAAGAAGTTTTCTTTAAATAGTTCGTCTAAATTATACTATTTATCTGCATAAATTTATTTTGAAATAAATTTTGAAATAATTGGCGTAAAAAATCAAAAGAATTATTGTAACAAATTTTACATATATCCTACTTTGTAAGAAAGAAGTTTTCTTTAAATAGTTCGTCTAAATTATACTATTTATATACACACATATATAATTTAAGATGCTGCATGTTAACGTGTTTACGTTTGTATAAAATTAAAATAAAGCGGTGTAAATACACCGCATTATTTTAATTTTATGTATATAATAAAGTAATAAATAAATATTAATAGATATTATCATAAAGTCTTATTCCAAAACTCGCATAATAAAGAACAACATAAAAACACGATTCATGAATCATTACATAAATCAAACTTATGTAACCATTATAATTAAAATAATTTTAATTCCACTAGAGGGTAACTATGCCCCCTCGCTTCGCCTAGTTTAAAACTTTCGTGACAATTCATCGAATCACGATATCTCCATTTCTATTTTTACTTTATTTATTTTTGTGACTTTTTTAAACTAAGTATTATATAAACTGTAGAGAATAGCTTTTATATAGCCTAGAGACCATTACAGAAAAATATAGATCTGCCAATAAAACAAATAAATGTTTCAAATATTGCGATTTACATATAAGATACATTTAAAATGAGAAATAAGAAACGATTCTCAAATTAATATAATTATAAAGTATTGATTAATTTTTTTATTTTAGAATAATCTTCTAATTTACAAAAAAGAAAGTTTGTTAGTTTGTTCATTATACATTCACGGTTTGAACAAATGCAAAGAAACTTTTCGGGGGTAATCTCGTTCAGCAGTACTACTAATTTTGATCGAATTGATTTCAACCCTCCGTCTCCCCCTTTCTTTCTGACCAATGGGAGAGTAATATTCAAATAGGAAAATTACTTAATACAAAATTACCAGCGAGCACAAAATGTTTTGAGGAATTTTCGAGTGTCGAGTTTAAATATTTAATTTCTTTTTCGCGAAATTTGATTGAGTAACCGATTATCATTTCATATTCGACTGTGAATGATAGGTTAGAGTTAACATTAGGAAAAATTTGGATAAATTTTTTTGAATTCTTGAATCTTGAATTATCTTTCATGTAGGCAAAAATCAAGCACTACTTTCAGTTGAAGAACATCAATTCCTGTTTACCTGACAAGTTTCGCCATTTCATACTATTCGAGTGTGCATTCTTAGCAAGAATTGTAATTAGGAGTTTTTCAGGATGTTGACACGAATCTTTGATCCGTTTGCCTCGAAATGCACATTGGACTGCATTTTGTTCATTGGACTGCAAATTGAAAAAAATTGTAGACCTATAAATTCCCACGGACTGTCTGTCCGTAATCTCGATAACTATGTTACATAGATGAAGGACGAGACCAGATATGAAACTCTATGGGCAGGAGACCTCGATTAACTAAATACGAATTTCCAATGAAAAACGGAAGTAACGTTATTTCAATTCAAAGTTTTTCTGAAATGTGTTAGACAGATGACAGGCACGACTATATTGTTAAAAGTATGATGTACAGGGGCAAGCCACTACTAATTTGAGGTGGAAAGTATATATTTTAAATTAAATTAATTTAAAATATGATTAAAAATTGCATCCCGGCATTGTGAAGATGCCACAATAAATAATTGCTCTTTTGTTTTTATTAAATGAATATAAATATGATTATTATTTTTTTCTTCTTCAAAGTAGACTTTTGTCGTTTTTATTCTATTATGTTACATATTTTTTTATAGACATAACCTTTTTATCTCTATCTTTATTCTGTTAAATATATATCATCAAAAATTTTCCTGACAACACCGGATAACTTTGCTAGTAATTAATAAAAATCATCTCAACTCTTAACGAATCTATCAATTTTCCTTAACTTAAGTAGGAAATTATAAAACTTCAAGTTAGATTTTATTTAAATTCGAATTGAACTTGAATTTGAATTCTAAATTCGATTGGCAAAAATCGATAAATTATATCATTGTTCAAGATTATTATTATAATGTCAATTAGGACGAAATAAACAGATCGAATTAAGAATGTTTTAATAATTAAATCATATATTAAGTTTATTTAAATTTTGATATTTTTTAAACAGCAACGAGTTGTTTTTTATATAATTTATTCAGAAATCAAACGTAAATAAATATTAAATTTTCTCATTATAATACTTATAAAGTTAAAATTAAATAAGATAAATGTTTATAACAGTTTTAAATAGTATATATTTCGAGATTATAACGTGTAATGATTAAAAGTAAAATAATTTTTATTAATTTATAACAAAAATTTATAGACTATATTATTAAGTAATTTAACTTAAATTTAAGAAATTATAGCTTACGATTATTCTACATTCTTAAAATCATAATAAAATAGTCATTAAAATATCTAAAATTTTTAAATTTAATTTTAGTAAATACTAAAGTTAAATGTCTCGACTCTAAATAAAAAGCGATAATCCAAATTTAAGTAATTAATAAGTTAGCACTTCTTATGCTTACCTATTGGAGTATGTAATATAGCCTACATAATAATCGTTATAATATAAAAAATCGTACAATCATCAAATAGATCATTTTCATTCTTTTTAATTAATTCATGGCTGGAATTACAAATCGTTGAGATATTCATTCTAGTTTATATTAGATTTTCGTTAGCATTAGTTCGGTAACCTGTCAAAGGAGAAATTCGTTATGACAATATCTAACTAAAATAGGAAAATGGAAATTAATCGATACAAAATCGATTTCTTGCGAAATGTCTATTAAAACGACGCCAAACGGCCAATCTCACAAATTATTTTTCAAAAATGAGTTTAAATTACATATCAATATAATTATAAGCTTAAATATATACTCTACAGTTTGACAAATGTATAAACTAGTGATGTAACGAATATTCGGTTACTATTCGGTATTCGGCCTATTCGGCCTATTTTTCACTATTCGGCCGAATACCGAATACTTAAAAACAGGAGTAATAAATAACAAAAACACAGTAAATTGATCATTTTGGTATTTAGAGTTAATGTTATAGAGTTAGTGTTGTTTGTTTATATTTATTTATAACTTGTAACATGCACAAAATAAAAAAGAAAATAATATTAGTCACATGTATTCACAATTTATAATTACAAAGATCAGCACACGTACACGTCTATCGTTGGAGAATCCTCGCACATCTGAGGGTCTGACCCTGCCTATCCTTCTTTTTAAGCGCTCGTCTTTGCTCTTCCCTTTCTCTTTCCTCTATCGCTCTAATCCATGTATGCCTGTGCATACATCATAATACGCGCTCACGATACTTTCGATTCGTCACTTTTCCGTCGTAGAGTTCCCATTTTACAATTACGTGACTCAGCCTGGTGATAACGGAGAAAAGAGACAGATAGGACGTCGATATAAGTCACAGTTATGATTTCACAGATTCGAGACAGCTTGATAGCCCGAACGGCCCCAGGCTTTCGCCCGTGCACGCTAAGTGACTTTCATTACAAGCATTTAGCTTTCCGAAGTCTATGACAACAATTGTTTGGCATTGACGGCCGCGAATTTCGTGCCAATAAGCTGCCTCGACTTGTTCGATTATGTTATCAACTCAATTTCATATTTATTTTCACATTTTCACTTCGCGGTCCTTCTCTGTTCTTTTTCCGTTATTTACACGTGTAGGTCATTTCATTGTTATCCACATTTGATATAATCATTTATCACATACTTCCATGACACTCTTGTCTGTCCGCTACAACTGCCAAGAATTAACGCGATTGGCGAAGCATAGTGACAGCGGGCCAATAGAGAGCAGGATTCTTGCCATAATGCGGTTTGCGCGCCAATTTCCGTACGTGCGATAATCGAGCCGAATAGTTTGGCCGAATATTCGGCTATTCGGCCACGCTCCTGGCCGAATATTCGGTATTCGGCCTGAGGCCGAATATACTATTCGTTACAACACTAGTATAAACTATTTGATATACTTACAGTATTAACAATATATAAAATTAGTTAACCTAAAAGAGGTAATTTGAGTTAATATTCATAATTATGTAAATTACATATAGATATCATCAATTATTGTTATGAAAGAAAATTTTCTAAGTGGTCATATTTAATATAATTAAAACTACATTTCTGGATTTCCAGGAAAATATAATCTCAACTTATAATAACGAGCTTATGGAAACGGCGGTTTACTTAAGTAAGATATTTTAATATTATAACAGTTTTCCAGGATTTCCAGAAAGTCGAGTCTAACAGAAATCCCGACAGAAATCCCGATCAGTTAAATCAAAAGCAAGGATTTACGGTGGTCAATAACTTTTATTCTATAAACATAATTTCGCGCTTTATCCATGCGTAATTAACTTGAGTTCATTCGATTCCTGGGAAAAGAAACTTCTTAACGTTAGAAATTTGATAGAAATAGTTTATATAATAATTTTCTGATAGAATTTTTCATTTAGAACATTTAGAAGGTTTATAAGAGTATATTGTAAATAAAAATACTGGAAATTTGAAATGGTAAAATATTTCCAGAATATTAACAACTGTAAGATATGTGACATGCTTATAGAAAAATTTATAACATCCAAGATATTTATATATTTAGATATTTATAAGATTATGATCACATTTAGAAAATTGCTAATAAAGTATGTTAGAAATCAAAATTATCTTCAAAATAATTTTTTCTCAAACAGAACATAAATAATAATCGAAAAGTATCTTTAAAATTACTTTAATTTTTACAATTAAATATTATTTTACTCTCAAATAGAATTTTTTTTATTTTTTTGTTAAGTTACAGCAATGCAACATTTGGGCAATCTGCTTAGGGGGATGCCTTCAGAGAGATCTTTTTAAGGCCAACTGGCTCCTATTCAGGCGTTACAGACGTGAAGAAAACCTGAAGAACTCCACGTGACCAGCCCGTCCTGGCGAGGCTCTAACCCACAACCGAATTGACAGTGTTTAGGGAATGGAATCGCCACAATAACAACTGGTAGGCCAAGATGGCATTAACGTGATGAATAATTTCAATCGGGACCGCTCGGACTCGAAACTACTAGAAACAGTTCCACAGTGTCGAGACAGTTCCGATTCCGGAACTATCAATACATTCTTCATTTTGTACTTTTATGAATACAGCTTTTAAGAGACACAATGAACCCTTTGTGAAAGATTTGAACCCATAAAACTAATTGACAATGTTCCACAACTTTTAAAGAAATAATGAAATTAATTGTATTTTAAGTTTATAAAGAAAGATATTTTAAAAATTTACAATTTTATTAGAGTTCTTAATTATATGTTTTTATTAGTAAACTAGCAGATATGTGCGCAGGGGCGGATCTAGGTTTTTCGGGGCCTAGGGCTTATTGAAGTATAATGGGGTCTCATTTTTACCTAATCTATTAACTATTTTTTACTATACAATACGTGTTCGTTGTTAATGAAAAAGTATTAAAAATTTATGATAATAATTCAAATTTTGTGGACACTTGGGGGCCCAGGGCTTAAGCCCTATTAGTCCCTATGTAGATCCGCCTTTGTATGTGCGGCATTGCTTGGCCAAAAAGATGGATAAACGTTAAAACGAAAACTATATTACAAGTTTGATTATTTTAGCCCACCGTAAGTGACAACCATAACAACGGTGGGCTAAAATAATCAAACTTGTAATATAGTTTTCGTCATCTTGTATCTTTAGTATCTTGACACTTGTCAAGATCAAATAGGGAGGAGATTGAGGCGTTCAGATTTCATGAAAGTCGATATTTTCCCTCGAGTCCCAGAGAATAAGTATAAAATATTTGGTGAAGATCGACCAAAATACTAAGAACAGACAGACGCAAAAATTCTATACCTTATCTATACATTATCTACATATAACCGATGAGAAACTAACAGAAAGTCGAGTCTAACAGAAATCCTGACAGAATATATTGATTCCGTGGGACCGTCTAGTCCAACACACTGAGTTCCGTGAAATCGTTCCGTCGGAATAGATTCGCACTAGGATTAGTTCCACATTTCCAGTTCCAGAGGCGGAATTAAATTTTTCCCATTCATAATCCAGAGTTCGAACATTATATTAATGTAGACTAATATAAATTCAATAATTTGTTATTTAAAAATTTAAATTTTATACTTTTTTGGCCGAAGGAGAGGAAAAGAATTTTTTTAAGTGAGATGAAAAATATCGGGAAAAATAGAAAATGTCGATGACACTCATATTTTGTTCGGATGATGCGTATATCTTTAGTTTTTCAATAAAATGTGAATTCGAATAGAAAGGTGTTCTAATTCCAGTATAGAAACGTTCACTGTCTTACCTGACGGCTTGCCTCTATCGAACCTTATGATTTATGTATTCTATTGAATACCACTGAAATATTGTTTTGAGCATCGATCATTGAGTTGCAAATGTAGTGCGAGAGGTAAGAGTATACATCATGAAATATTCCCGATTTTGAAAATCTAAAAACCACAAATAGTATAAAGAAAACTGCATTAGACTCCGCCCAAACCAGAAGCAGGAAAAAAGCCTCTTGGTGTCCATTATCGGCACTAACTTTTAAGACGACTTTCTTTATCAAGTCTATCATCGTCTCGGCCAGACAAAGAACGTGAGTAACATGACAACGTGATGAGAGACAAGAGTCAACATATCTAAACAGATCGTTCCTGGATAAATTGTAGGTTTCGACCGATCCCCAAGAACGGTAGTCAGGCCGTCCGACAAATTCTAATCTGCGTACTGTCGGACTTCATTAGTAATGTTTCTCTTCGATTTATTATTGTCTTCCAAAATCATTAAATGTATTTAAAATGTTATAAACCCAAACTAAATTTTCTAACTCTATTTTTTTTTTTTTAAATTAAAAGCGAATGCATTACAAATGCCATCTTACTAACGAGATTAATGACGTAGTTCGTTTGATTTCTATTATTTTAAAATATAATTTATTCTCATAATAATATAGTCTAAATATAATATTAAAAGTATTTTTATTTCAAATATAAANTAAGTAACTGCACATAGTAATTTTAAAAAGTAATATGAAATTTTAATCTAATAGAAAACAATATATGATGAATGTTTTTGTCTCTATAAAAAGTTTAGATTAGGATTCACTTTTATTTTTTATGTTTTGGAGAATACATAATGAATCTACATAAGGAGAATAATATTTTTAGATGAGATTTCTCGAAGCCATCAAATTTTTGTATTAAAAAAATAAATGTCAGTTTGTCTTATTGTAATTAATAAACCCAAAACTCGTTCTTTGTATACAATTAAAAACTTTGATAATTAATATTAATATTATAATTTATTAAAATCCTTAAAATGTGACTTTAGTGTAATACGAATGAAGAACTTGTATATATTTTATTGTAAAAATACGATAACTTTAAACAGTTTTTCATCTACCAGCCAAATATTTTCGAGAAACGACGTAACGATTCTCCAACTTTAAAATAAATAAAATTACATTTATTACAGTTTAAATTGCTGAAATTTTATTAATCTTAATAACTGATAAAAATTACAGCGAGAAATTATTCTCCTTTTTGTTTCTTCCCATGCTTTTTGCCATGTTTTTTTCCTTTCTTTTGTTGTCTTCCTTCTTCCTCGTCTTCCTCCTCCTCTTGGGGAGATCGTTTGAATCTGTTTTCATATTTATTTACTCCATGCGAAGAAATTACGCTTTTTTCTTCAGCATCAACTGAAAAAATTTATGATTGCATATCTTTAATCATGTATAAAATTAAATCTCCAAAAGAAATTAAAAATAAATAAATATATTATCTTTAATACCTAAATTTTAGATTTTATAATGTTAAAAATAGCTTTATTTGAATTATTTTTTACTTTATAATATTATAATACGGTATTAGTTTATTACATACACTCTGCAGAGACGGAAATTTTCTCTCAAATTGAGTGAAAGCATAAATTTACAGAATTTATCAAATGATAAAACTTAATTGATATTCTTATTGATTTTCTTATAATAATAAGAAATTTAGGGATGTAGAAATTTCGTATTCTATCGAAATATTTTGTTCTTATTATTTTGTTTTGTTTATGTTAATATTTGTGCTTTCTATCAATACTTGCATTTACTAAAAATCTCTAAACTTAAAAAGAATTACTTTTGATAAAAATCTTACTTTATAAATACGGAAAGTAATGTAAAATTCTATTTTAAATTAATATTGATGAGATTTTTAATTGCTTTAAAATGAGAATAACAACAAATTATATTTAATATATTTCTTATATAAAATAAGTAAAGTAATTTGAAAAAGTTTATTTTCCATTATTAATTATCGAAAATTCTCTTAATGTTATAACTTACCATTAGATGCTAAAGCAAAAGCAAGAAGAGCAACTGTCAAGAAGACTATAAGACAGAACTTCATCTTTTCTACATTGACTCGAAATTGCTCGTTCTTTTATACACAGATCACTGACGTCACAAATAACTTATTATAAAATAGACTCATGAATAAATATTTAAACAGATCATTTTCAAATGACACTTTAAGCGATATAATATAATTTATTTACTAGTAAACACGATATGATCAATCGTAGTTGTTAAAACGTCAATAATTTAATTTGTTTGACATCAGTCAGTCATAAAAGTAGATTTTAATCTTTTTCAAAATGAATTGATGCAATATACATTTTAGTTTCTATAAAAATTCATTTCGAAATAAAAATATTACTTGGGAAAATTAATATTCAATGAATTTCTCGTTATAATTTTAATATCTTATCATAAATGATCATCGTCATTAATAGTTTTGAACTAAATGTTTGCCGACGTCTAATGTCTTTTTCATTCTATCACCCTGCACTTTTTTCTCTCTCAAAGATGATGGTTCAGTTGATATAGTGTTGTTCGTTCAGCCGCACTTTGTGAGATCTTTTTCTAACCGTATTATTTATACTGTAATACCAAACATCAGAATTTTAATCTTTTCTGATAATTTATTCTACAGATATATTCAAATATATTTCATTTTTGTGTATTAGCCTCTTTAACAGGTTACTTTATTTACAGTATTTATTTATTTTTTGCTTTTATTTGTTGGTTATTTTCTGTGTTTATCTTATTCTAAGAATTTTCTTGTAAGAGTTTTTTCAGTGCTAGTATTCTTTTTTCCCTGATCTTTCATTACCACCTATGAATTCCAGGCATTTAGCATGCTGCTGAATACGTATTCTAATTATTTGCGAAAATTTTAATTATCGAATCATTTAAAAAGTATAAAAATTGGAGTTTTAAGAAATTGTTTTACGATTTAATATTTTAAACTCATTAATAACGAATATTGATGTCAGAAACGATACCAGTCGAAATTTAATAATTGATATCGTGTTCATCAAAAATTAAGTAACTGCACATAGTAATTTTAAAAAGTAATGTGAAATTTTAATCTAATAGAAAACAATATATGATGAATGTTTTTGTCTCTATAAAAAGTTTAGATTAGGATTCACTTTTATTTTTTATGTTTTGGAGAATACATAATGAATCTACATAAGGAGAATAATATTTTTAGATGAGATTTCTCGAAGCCATCAAATTTTTGTATTAAAAAAATAAATGTCAGTTTGTCTTATTGTAATTAATAAACCCAAAACTCGTTCTTTGTATACAATTAAAAACTTTCCTACTTATAATATATAAAGTTTTTATATCAACTAAATGATTTATCAAGTTCAGATTTATTTTTCTAAGATAGTACCTTGTACTTCAAATTCAATTCATTCCAGGAGGCTGTTTGAAGTCCTAATCANTTTCTAAGTGGTCATATTTAATATAATTAAAACTAAATTTCAATTCAATATTTTGTTAGATCTACAGATCGAAGGTTGGATGTCCGAAGTGGTTAAAAACGCACAATTTCCCCTTAATCTTTGCAGCAAACCCGTAATGGAAAATTATCATAATGAATTTTTTAAAACCTTTTAATCCTTTATACTGATTTCCATTCCTCTGAGAAATAAATAATCTGGGACTCGCGAAATTTCAGAGAAAGTGCAAGAATAAAATAAAATAAAAATCCTAAATAACTTTCTAAGTTATTCAAGATTTTTAAGTACGCGATTATTACTTGCAGAAAGAATTAATTTGTTAAATTTTTAAAATTGTATATTCATTTGAATACAGAATTTAAAAAAAAAAGTACATGTAACTTACAAGACACGATAATTTTGCATTTGTTAATTTAAATAGGTGTAATTATCGAAGAAATTGCAATTATAATTCCTTGTAAGTTAAAATATAATAAAAATTATGATTAATTTAAGAACAGGTTAAAATATTGGTAAATTCATTGAACAACATCTTTACAAAAATACATTTTAATCTTTATTGATAAATAAATAAAATACTCTATATTTAATTTTAAATGGGAACGAACCCATATCCTTCGCGAACTTCTTGACAACTCGTCCTGAAAAACTACAGTACCAACTGTGTTTTTTCCTTTAAATGGTTTTATAATTCGTTGTGCTCCGAAGAGATATGAATTATGGTTCTGTATGGTTCTTGATTATTTTCTAAAAAATATTCCGCTTGTTCCCTAGATTATTCATAACAAAAATTTTGTGGCAATTCAATCCCGAAAAGGACCTGTTGTGAATTATGAGAATGTAATCAGGTGATTTTTTTTGAATGTTTGATTTTTTTAAAAAGTACTGTAAAAGAATTTGGAACGTTTGAAGTTCGCCATTATTTCAAGTTTTGTAAATGTTACACATTCGAGCAAGGCCGGTGCGAGACAGGTTCGGACCTGGAATTTATATTCCAGATGTTACTTGCTTATTAACAATGTTACTTATTTATGCAATTAATAAATAAATTTCTTTAAAATGATTTTAATAAATATATTGTTTAAATAAACAAAAGTTTATATTTATTTAAAAAAAACAAGCATTTAGAAAAATGGGTTATTTGTATTTCTCAATTTGTGTACAGAACAAAAAGCCAATCGACATAAGTATATTCTAAAAATGAGCCAATATGATGAATACAATTTTATCCGGGTCATTAAATTTGCACTTAATATCTCATTTAAAATATTTCTAAACACGTACCTTTTATATAATGTAATTTGAATTGTACGTATAAATAGGGTGAAAAGTTTGCAGCAACAATTTTTGAACGTATCAGAAAAGATGAAAGCTTTATTTTTATTCCTGTTTGTTTCTGCAGTGCTTGCATATGTTTTCACATCCGATGGTAAGTAAAAATGCTGACAACACTTTCTTATTATATTACTAGAACTTAAGTCAAATTTGTCTAAATTTCAGTTGATATTCGAGATGATTTAATGGAACAAAAATATAATCACGATGATTTTAGTCGAACTAAACGATCTCCACAAAGTTCTCAAAAGAAAGAGGGACAAAAATCAAAAAACAAAAAGAAGCAAGGAAAACAAAATTTTATGTCTCGTTTTAGACGATCTTTTCAATCTTCTGGAGGAGACGATGAGGAAGTTTGAAAATAATAAAAAGGACTGACCAAAAAAGGAACATACGTTTATTTTTATTTTCTTGTTGTTATTGTGTACTTGAACAAAAATTACAAATATTCCTATATGATTAGCATTGTTTAAATAAATAAAATAACTGGTTTAAAGCATTTAAGCTAATTTGTTTTGTATTAACAATTAGATATTATCATAAAATGACACATGCAAACAAACTTACATAAAAAAATTAAAAATGGATTTTTTCCGTGTTTATATAATTTACATTCTAATTACATCCTAAATTATTTTATAAACACTGTTTCAGAATAACGAAATTATAGTAGATGATAATATCGATGCTTTTTTGTCGACAAAAATGCATCATCTTTGCCGCATTGAACGGGGAGGGCTGTGCAGACATTTCCGTTCTTTTTGAACGAATACTGTCCTCCTGTTCAACGGGGGCAAAGATGCGAAGGAGACGTCGATTCATGAAGAATATGAACGACTTGCTCCTTAACTTCTAATTCTTCACAGTAAGACTTCCTATCCTATGTCAGCAACTTTTTCCTCGTCATATTAACATTAAATTTTGGATTTTAGTTTTAATTTGCTAACCTAGATTTAAGAAATCAAGGATTTTTTAATTTTTTTCCTATTGTTTAGTAATTGCTTTGTCATATTCATTCACTGAATCATCACCATCTCTCATATTCAAACACACACAGTTGAAACAATCGCATATTCTTTGTATCCTGTCACTGCACATTCAATTCATGTGCATTACAAATAACAGATTATATAATCTAAACAGGCTTTCCAAAATCTATCCTCTGGGTACATGTCCCTGGAAGTGGTAACATCGGTCGACATGACCAATGGCTGAAGAGGTTGTGGCAACCATTTATTTTTTACTTACATTTAATATTTAAAATTAAATTTTAATTCTTGTAAATAATTAAAATTCAATTTTAAATATTAAACGTAACCGTCCACTGCATCTGCAGTACCACACTCTAGGACTCTTCTGTGAAGAATACAGTGACCTTTCTCTTCTTCACCGACCATGATTTTCTGATTGTTAGGATGATTCGTCTTCAAAGACCCATATCTTGTTTTGGATTTTGTGAGAACATCATAGTAATAAAGGAAAGTTTCGTTACTTATCACGATACTGTTCACATAAGAGGTTTCCTTCCATTCTCAAACAGCATCTCATGACACCAAGCAATGTACTGTACAGTACTTGTCATTTGGCTCTTTGGTATGGGGCCACCCACAGTTTTTTCTTACTTTTATGTGGGTACGTAGAATGATATGTATTGCAGGTGGGGAGAAGCACAAGATCTCTCTATCTGAAGGAGGTCACAAGTAGGGTTTCTTTCCCGGGATTCTCACCGTTTATTCCCTACGAGAAAAATCCCGGAAAATTTTATTTTCCCGGGAAATCTCGCATTTCAACAATAATTTACCATGTCAGGTTTTCTTTCTAGTATTTATTATACGAAAAGTTGCATCTTGAAGACTCACCTAAGAGAGAAATTTTGAGGTTTCTTGCTGCATATTATTACCTATGTTTTACAAGTCTCTACTTGTTAGTTCATGTAATATCTATATATTGTGTTTGCGCATCATTGAACAGGAAGACTTGCTGANCAGAAAATTAAAAAGAAAATATTCTCATTCAAACTTAACTAAATAATGATTAAATCATAGGCATCCATAAATATATTATGATAATAATAATTTCAAAAAGTGAGGAATTCTCAAGAAATTTTGCAAGTGAATTTGAGTCACTACCAAGTATTGGTTTAAACATAACAAATTCATAATTAATTTTATTCAGTTTTAGGAATACACAATTAAACAATATTCATTTCTAAAACTGATATTTTTAAAATAAATTATTATAAATGTTACAAATGTCCTGCTCATCTTATACTGCTGACAAGTGCTATGCTGGAATAAAGTCAAGGCATAGCTATCCAAACAAGTGTTACAATAAGCTTCTGTGTTATTGGTATATGTGTCAATATCTAGAAACTTCCTAACAATGTGACATTGTTCAATTTTTCAGCTTTCTGTAGCACCATGTATTTGTTTTTATTAAGGTTTAATGTTTCTAGACTTTTGTGTAATGTATGTGGTATAACACCAGTAGAAGAGAGGATAAAAGGTAAAATAAATACCTTATCCATCCTCCACATCTGTCATTTCTTGAGTGAGTGGCGTGTAATTGTTGATTTTTTCAATGTAAGTAGTTATTATTGTTGTTACATTGGGTTTAGTAAGTTGTCTTCACATCATTTGGTGTACCTCACACAATCCCCGTGGTGCCACAATTAAAAACTTTCCTACTTATAATATATAAAGTTTTTATATCAACTAAATGATTTATCAAGTTCAGATTTATTTTTCTAAGATAGTACCTTGTACTTCAAATTCAATTCATTCCAGGAGGCTGTTTGAAGTCCTAATCAATCCATCACCAGATCATAAACATTTCGATACACTTAAAACAGCAAACACACAAAATTTAAAATAAAAATAATTCAATTAAATGCCCTATTAATAAACTAAAACATGAAAACAATAAATAAAACATATAAATACTGCATAATAAAATGAAAATTATGCATTTACTGATAGTACACTATCAACTTCGGAATCTTAAACATAGCTGCAAGATCCGTCACGTGTACAACTTTCATGCAATTGGGTTGAACAGAATCATTCGAATGGCTCTAATTTCGATTGCCATTCGAATTTCAGAGTTCCTGTGTGCTATCTGTTTTATTTTTCAATTCTGTGGATTTAATGTTAAAAGAAAGTAGAATGAAATTAATTAAAATGTAGGCACCAACCAGTTTTTTATATATATTTTAACACATTATTAAAAAGATTTGCTACCCTAGTATATTTAAATTTTCTTCCTCCTCCTGTTATTTAAAATATAATACAGTATATTCATTTTTTAATAATCCACAATAAAACAAGAGTAATAATATATAAATGCATTTAATATATAATTCATAAAACAGTTGTTTACAGATTTCTACAAATTTCTTACAAAAAAATTTAATTTACAAAGCTTTTTTTTTTCATTGAGGCACAATGTGAAATCGACTTACTTAAGTTACTGCTGATTGTCTGACTAGAAATTTAACAATTTTTTCCACTACAGTATTAGATTATTACAAAATTTTAATAAAATCTTTTAAATTGCTAGCTAACTTAATTAAGGCCTAATCAAATTTAATTCATATTTTATCATATCATCATCATTACTTGTAAGGTTACGAAAACCTACTTATTTTTTATATTGATTCATATAATTCGATTTCAGCATTAACTGCATCAGTATACACACTGGCTTTACTAGACGATTCTAATTCATCTTCAGCTAATTTTCTTGTTTTTTCGATGTACTGATCTTCTAATTTTTTCAATTTATTTTGAAGTTCTCTTTCTCCGAGTAAGTTCGAATATATTCGTCTGTGAACTTTGTATAAATAATGACTTCGATCCAAATATTTTTCGTATGACGATTTAATCTAAACAATTAAGAGAAAAACTATATTAAATGTATGATGCAATATTTATTTTATATTTATCATACTGGCCCTAACATAAGTAGATTCCCAATTGTGGAGTCTCCAGAAGTAGGTTTCCTTGCATATTTCATATGTATTCCATAATATGTACAGTACTTACAATTTTCATGACTATCGAAAATATTTTTCATAAAGACCAAAACATACAATAATATCGAATGCATAAATTTATAATTAAAATAGAAATTTACACTTTACAATAGAATAAATTTTGGGACAAGTTTTCAGCAACCTGCACCCCAATTTTTGATGATTGCTGATTAGTAGACTCCTAGGAGTAAAATAAAAGACATTACCAAAATAAAATTTATGTAACAACTAACCTAACTGATCTTTAAAACTGCTAAAATATTGAGTAAAATTTGGGCCAGTAGGATATATAAAAATATTTTATAAGCTTTAAAAGCTTTATTCTTTTTGTAATATAACAATATTATCTCAAAATAAAAAATTCATCTTAAAGTTAAATTTAAAATAATATACTGTATATCCAAAATATTGTAATTTATATCATTTCAAAATGCTATTTTCATTTATTGGTAGCCAGTTTCACATAGTTTCTGTGCACTGTGATTTCACTTTGTGATGAAAAACTTACTAATCTAACTTCAGAAAATTAAAAAGAAAATATTCTCATTCAAACTTAACTAAATAATGATTAAATCATAGGCATCCATAAATATATTATGATAATAATAATTTCAAAAAGTGAGGAATTCTCAAGAAATTTTGCAAGTGAATTTGAGTCACTACCAAGTATTGGTTTAAACTAGTGTTGTAACGAATAGTATATTCGGCCTCAGGCCGAATACCGAATATTCGGCCAAGAGCGTGGCCGAATAGCCGAATATTCGGCCAAACTATTCGGCTTGATTAACGCACGTACGAAAATTGGCGCGCAAACCGCATTATGGCAAGGATCCTGCTCTCTATTGGCCCGCTGTCACTACGCTTCGCCAATCGCGTTAATTCTTGGCAGTTGTAGCGGACAGACAAGAGTGTCATGGAAGTATGTGATAAATGATGATATCAAATGTGGATAACAATGAAATGACCTACACGTGTAAATAACGGAAAAAGAACAGAGAAGGACCGCGAAGTGAAAATGTGAAAATAAATATGAAATTGAGTTGATAACATAATCGAACAAGTCGAGGCAGCTTATTGGCACGAAATTCGCGGCCGTCAATGCCAAACAATTGTTGTCATAGACTTCGGAAAGCTAAATGCTTGTAATGAAAGTCACTTAGCGTGCACGGGCGAAAGCCTGGGGCCGTTCGGGCTATCAAGCTGTCTCGAATCTGTGAAATCATAACTGTGACTTATATCGACGTCCTATCTGTCTCTTTTCTCCGTTATCACCAGGCTGAGTCACGTAATTGTAAAATGGGAACTCTACGACGGAAAAGTGACGAATCGAAAGTATCGTGAGCGCGTATTATGATGTATGCACAGGCATACATGGATTAGAGCGATAGAGGAAAGAGAAAGGGAAGAGCAAAGACGAGCGCTTAAAAAGAAGGATAGGCAGGGTCAGACCCTCAGATGTGCGAGGATTCTCCAACGATAGACGTGTACGTGTGCTGATCTTTGTAATTATAAATTGTGAATACATGTGACTAATATTATTTTCTTTTTTATTTTGTGCATGTTACAAGTTATAAATAAATATAAACAAACAACACTAACTCCATAACATTAAATCTAAATACCAAAACGATTATTTTACTGTGTTTTTGTTATTTATTACTCCTGTGTTTAGGTATTCTGTATTCGGCCGAATAGTGATTAAATATTCGGTATTCGGCCGAATAGTGAAAAATAGTCCGAATAGGCCGAATACCGAATAGTAACCGAATATTCGTTACATCACTAGTTTAAATATAACAAATTCATAATTAATTTTATTCAGTTTTAGGAATACACAATTAAACAATATTCATTTCTAAAACTGATATTTTTAAAATAAATTATTACTGTATAAATGTTACAAATGTCCTGCTCATCTTATACTGCTGACAAGTGCTATGCTGGAATAAAGTCAAGGCATAGCTATCCAAACAAGTGTTACAATAAGCTTC
The DNA here is from genome assembly GCF_000671375.1 of Centruroides sculpturatus. Taxonomy (NCBI): domain Eukaryota; kingdom Metazoa; phylum Arthropoda; class Arachnida; order Scorpiones; family Buthidae; genus Centruroides; species Centruroides sculpturatus. Next base: position 293,877 of record NW_019385041.1, read on the forward strand.
TGTGTTATTGGTATATATGTCAATATCTAGAAACTTCCTAACAATGTGACATTATATGTGACATTGTTCAATTTTGCAGCTTTCTGTAGCACCATGTATTTGTTTTTATTAAGGTTTAATGTTTCTAGACTTTTGTGTAATGTATGTGGTATAACACCAGTAGAAGAGAGGATAAAAGGTAAAATAAATACCTTATCCATCCTCCACATCTGTCATTTCTTGAGTGAGTGGCGTGTAATTGTTGATTTTTTCAATGTAAGTAGTTATTATTGTTGTTACATTGGGTTTAGTGGGTTATACTCGGTGGATTTATACTTGGTGGATTACACTATTTGCTTGTTTGCTGTGTACTATGCTGGATCAGAGTCAAGGCATAGCAACCAGAACAAGACAAAAATTAAATAAGTGTGTCAGTGTGTGTGTCTGTATTCAGGAATTTTCTAACAATATGACATGTATTCAATATAATGGCCTTTTGTAGTGTGATGTATGTATTTCTTTTCAATTGTAATGTTCCCAGGCTTTTGTGTAGTGTGTGTGATATGACATCTGTAAAGGAGAGAACAACAGGACCAGTAAAATAAGCACCCTATCCATACATCACATTCCTTATATTCTATGTACTTGCTGATTTTTTCAGTGCATGTGTTTTGTACATTGTGAGTGTTTGGAACAGATATGGTCTATAACATATGTGATTTTATTGTGTTTGTCAATGAGTGTGATGTCTGGTCTGTCGTGGTAAATTGTTTTATCTGTGATTATGGCTCTGTCGTAGTACATTTGTGCATGTTGTTTTCCAGTACTGTCTGTGGAATGTATCTGTAATATGGTTCATAGATGTCTAATAATTTGTGTTTCTTTGCATGTTCTTATTTTCTTCTTGATTATGTATATATAAATAATTTGTCTGTGCCAAGAGCTTGCAACTGGAAGTGATGTTCACTATAATATTCCTCTTTCTGCAATATCTAGATTGAAGAAAGAGAAATATAAGAAAGACTGCCAAAAATGTTTACATTAAAATTTTTTTGCTGTTCATTTGCTGGAATTAGCATTTAGGTGTGAATTGGTTGTTTTAGTATATATTTCCAGTTTGTGTGCCATTTTTATGTCTGATATCTAGAAAATATAGTGTTCCACTTATATAATTGTTTTTCCATATAACACTAAAGAGGGGTTATAAATATAAATCAACCCGAAATGCATTTGTAATCCAATTTTGTAAAATAAAGATGTTTCTAACCGCAATGCTGTGAGGCAGTCTACAAAACAAGTTTTGGATTAAAGAGACATTTCATATGGAAGTGATGTGTTATATAGTTTTGGCATGATGTGACATTTTCTGCATGTGTCATTTGTGAGTGTTGTAACCTTGAATATGTGTTTTCTGCAGTTTTTAGTATTTATAATCTAATCCTGTATGGCAATCATGAACCCACTATCATGGTAAATATCTCCACAGAATGCCACTCTTAGCTTCAATTCTCTCCATAGACCTTACTGGCATGGGTGTCCCTAACAGGAGCTGGTGCTCCAGCTTGCATTGCTCTATGGATCAGTAAAATTACTGGGCTCTCCCATCATGACCAATAATAATAATTCTCTTCCGTGGTGACCACGGAAGAGAATTATTATTATTATTATTATAAATTTTAAACCAAAGCACACGCTTTGATTAAATGATTAAATAATTAAAAAACTTGAAAATTTAACAAATTTTGAGTATATTCTATTAAATTTTTCTAATTTTATGAAATAAATTGTAATGAAAATGATAATCAGTACAATATTATGCAAATTCTTAAAAAAGAAAACAAAAAATACAATCCACTGCTTTTATTTATTGCAAGGAATCTTTGGGTATAAAATATTTACAATCAAATTCTAAAACATTTAAAAACAAATTCAAATATTCTAAAATCTAGAAAAACTGCATACAATATTATATATTGCATAGAATAAAAAGCAAGATCTGATTTAATTCATTTGATATTATTCATGATGGATCATAATAGTTCTAATCAAGTAAAAATTACCATCAAATTTTTTAAAGTAAACTTGATCTTTTTGAATCTTTAATCTTGACATTTGATGCTTCTAACAAGCCATGATTTATTTTTAAGCAATGAAATGACCAAAATTAGACTTGTTAGTACTTTAGCTCCTAAACTTATTTGTTTTCCTGATTGTTTCTGCTTTAACACAAGGGATTTATTTTCAATGAATAGATTTCTAATAACATCATAACTTTTTGCCAATTTTACTGAGTTCATTATTAGATCATTAAATCTGTTAAAAATTAAACACAGTATTTTATTCTTTATTAGCATTATATATACTGGTAGAAACTATCAGTATATATAAAATATCTAGACAAAGTAATTATAGCATAAAAGATATACTTACAGAATTCTGAAATAATAAATAAAAAAAACTTCAAATCCCCTAGCATAACTAAAACTTTTCAAGATTTATTAATATTTATTTATCAGTTATTAAATTAAATTAAAAAACCTTTGCTCCAAATTCATTATAATCCATATTATTTCATAAAATATTAACAATAGAGATGCATTAGGATCTGATCAAGTTTTCACAAAGTCATATAAAAAGACAAATCAAATTAGTTGTCAACAAAGTTAGATATATTGTTCTATTTCAAAATTATTTATTCTAATTGAAATTTTACTAAAAGTGCAACTTTATACATCAACCAAAGCCGAATATTATCATGCTAGAAACAGCTATAATACTATCATAATACTAATGGCTATAATACTATGTGCAATTTTGCTGATAGAAGCAGCAGAAAATGCTATTATTTCACAAAATTATGGAAACTCCTGTTATGATCCATCAATTCTTATTCATCAGAAATAAATCAGATCTTTTTATTATTACAATTTTCATTGCATGAAGAATACACTTTCTTTTTTTAACTGCAATTAATGTTTTAAAATGTTGTTTTTAAATGTTTGATAACTTTTTTTATATCTGAAGATGCTTTGTAATTAAAACAAAAAGCATTTATAGTATCTATTTTTTGGAGACTTTTTACTTAAAATATTTAAAATTATATTATGCATATTTTGCTTTCTTAAAATACATATAGCATAAGATAAATACAAAATGAATTATAAATTATATCTTTTAAACAATTTTTAAATAAATATTGGTTTTTACTTTTGTAGAATCTTTAGGATCCATATATGTAGGAGAGACAGTTTTCTCTGTAAACTGTATATTTGGAATAAACATAAAAGGCTTAAACATGGATCTCAATGGATCTGGTGTTGCTGTGAAAAAGTGATAACAAAATACTTTTGATGCTATTGAAGGAAGTACAGAAACCTGAAAAAAATATTTAATTTTATTAAAAATAGAAAGAACTAAAGTTGCTAACAATAAATAATCATCCTCAATTAGTCATTTAAAATCATCAACACTTATATTATAATCGACATGTGTCTGTTGATTTGTAAAAATCTATGACCATGATGCCTATTTAACTATTATATACACCAGTGGTTCCCAATTAGTTTTTTCTGTGTATCACTTCAAGAAAGAGCTCAAACTTGCGTNGTAATATAACCAAATTTATAAATATACAATACATAAATACATAAATAATTTTCTAAAAAATAATCTAAATTTAGCTATTTTAGACCCATTTACTCTTAAAAACTGTTTGGCGGATACTCTAATTATAATAATAGACAATGTTCTAAGAAATCTGTTAAATTAACCCTCTTGAATATCTAATATTGTGATTAACTTTCTTTATTCTTATTTTTAAGTATTGAATACATCCTATTTAATTTAGAACAGGCCGATTCATAAGATTCAATACACAAATATACGGAATTAAAGTGAATATTATATAATATTTTAACAAAGTTTGTATATTAAACTTACTACAATCGATCTGTTTTCTTCTATTCGATCCTATATTGCACTTTAGAGAAGCAAGAAAGGAAACGGAAAATGATAGGATGATATTTTGAATTCAGGTAAAGAAGATAGATTGCGAGAATGATGAATTCAACTTCATCCATCTATCGAGCCGGAAAGAACGTTTATATAAATATAAATAAAACTAGAAACATTTTATTTAGACATAGTATACACTCTTTTAAACCGTTTACAGTTAAAGTCCTATTTATTCTGTTAGGATCCTCAATTCATGTACCGAGAAGTATTTAATATAGAAAATATTTTTTGTAAACGTAGTTCAAGATTTGTTTGTTTTTGTTCTTTAAATCTCATCTTGAATATTCGAAAAAAACACATATAAAAAGACTTTATTCTTTATCTCAGACTGTAATATTAAAATTCTTTATTTACTAAGTTATGCAATGTCAAATTATGCATGAAATTTAATGCCCAAGCTTGAGGCAATTAAATATAAAATTTCAAAGGAAAAAAAAATTAGAAAATATTTTAAAAAATTTAATTGATTTAAATAGGAAGATAAAATTTAAAGAATTTTTCAATACAATGCAAATTGATTTATTTATCAGAAGAATCGAAAATTGGGGTTATTTATATGTCCATTCTATCCTTAAAGAGAAAATTTATGTTTGATATCTTAGAAAAATCAGGACGAAAGTTACAATATGATAAACAAACAGATTTCGCAATGTAAAGTAGGTCTACTTTACAAAAATAAAGAAAAATATACTGTCAAAAGTTGTAAAATATTGTTATATCAGTATTTTCCCCCAGTATTTTTGCGGTAACTCACTAAATGCAGTTAAATTTTATATATATACAGTCTATATTTTATCATAATTTTGATTTTTACAATTTACTATAAAATTTTTTGTATTGATATTAAAATATATGAAAACTTTAGTTACCAAATTGTACACTACAAAAACACGTCACACAATATCTAATGTTTATTTTTATATTGTAATTTTATAATTGTTATTTTTTAACTTATATCTTACATTATTTACTCAAATGGAAATAAACAATGCATAGTTCAAGATATTTTGAGGAGATAGTCATTTTTGCATGAGTATAACTGTGAATATCTTACAACTGCTTCCTCTAGATTGAGAAAAATCCCCATGAGATTCAACAAATTCCTTTACTTAATGAAAGTCATGATACAGACACTTTTCTCAAGAAAATCATTGAATCAGATCTGTAATCTCTCTGTTGCTACCAAGAGATATCAAAACATACTAAACAGTTTTGTCACCCTATAATTGCAGTAGCAAGGATGCAATGATTTGGCAGATTCTTTTTTATTCAAGATTGAACATATCACAGTAAATAGTCAGTATGGCAGATGTTATAACATTTAATCAACAACAAAGTGATTAATAATGGCTCACTTTCAACATTATCAAGCAAGCATTATCATATTGTTAATGAAATCGATCTCTGTGATTTTTGGTTGTACAGATGATTCAAAAGCATTATGTTTCTAATTCTGTAATCTTGAATAACACTGCTTCTGAAACATCACTGTAGACCAGTTATGTTCTGCTGGCTAAGACAGCAATGTCCAACCCATGGCATGCATAAGGCCCACTTGATGTTTTTGTGCGGTCCTTTAAAACAGTAATTATCTTGTATAGATTTTTATTACAATGAAATATCACATGTATAGTTAAATACATTAATATAATGTATAACACCTTATCATGTACAATCAAAAATTAAAACAGTATTAAATATTTTTTAACAAAGCTTCAAATGAATTACATATAATATATATATAGGTACAGTACATACTGTATATATATGTATTTAATCAGTATGTTTACAACAACAAATATTTTTAAATTGGTGTTTTGGTATAATGAAATTATTTTTCCTTAAATTTACTCTATATATGTAATAAATGTCAAACAATAGACACATTCTTAAGTTACAACAGTCTTCTGTGTTTCCAATAAATGATAAGAAATTTTATTGTTTTCTTTAAATTCTTTGGAAATAAGCCTAATAAAATTTCAATTAGAATTACATATGTACATACATATTACATATTTACATGTGCAGATAGATTTAAAATTTCAAATCATTCCATGTTTAGATTGTTAATGGGTTAGTTATGTTTTACTGTGCAAGTTATTTGATTATAGTCAACCATCAAAGGGCGTTTCATGTAATGGTTATGTTCTGTAGATCATTTCAAAATCAGATGACTGTTAGTTACTGGTTTTCTTTTCTTTGACCTGGCAGCCATTTTTTATAACATTATTCTGTTTAGCTATCTCTGCTAATTAAGTGGTGGAAAATGTTTAAAAAATTTTGGAAATTGAGAGAAGAAATTTGAATTTTTATAAATGAAAAGGATCAGAATGTTCCTAAATTATATGATGAACAGTGGTTTTTGGATTTATATTTAATTTCATTGTGATATTAGTAAGGAAACAAACTTAATAAGCAAGGTGAAGACAAATTGATCACAAACTGTTATCAAAATATAGAAGCATTCATAGCAAAACTCAAACTTTATGAAAGTCAGTTAAAATCAAAAACTACAATTCATTGTCCAAAATTATATAAATTTAATAGTGACAAAAAACATTTTTCTAAATATGCACAACAAATTACTAATTTACTAAGAAAATTTCAAGAAAGATTTTTATATTTAAAAATTTATGAGAATATCTACTTATATAAGCCATTGATCCCACTATTTGCATAGCTGTCATCTGTCAAGGAATGTGTAGAATGTGCATTAGGGGCATCCCTGGCTACTAGTATTTAATACTTACTTTTGTCCATTTGACATTATTGTGGAACAAGCTCCAACAAATTTGCAGATAGATTTGATAGACCTCCATTCTTTTTCTGAATTGAAATATATGTTTGAGGCCAATAACAAAGTTCAGTTTTATACAAAATGTGTCTGTAATAATACATTCCCTAACCCAAAAAACTGCAATGAGCATTATAGCTGCAATGGGAATCACCTATATTTGTGAATCTTTTTTCTCAAAATTGAAGATTGTTAAATGTAAAAGTCATAATAATTTTTTAATTTTTATCAGTCATTGACCGATAAAAATTTAAAAAACCAATTATGTTGTACAACATCAAAAGTACCTACCTCTTGACATTAAAAAATTAAGTGAAAAAATTGAAAAGCAAGTTTCACATTAAAATACATACAAAATACTGTATAATTGTATATGTTTTGTTTTAAATAAATGTGTGGCCCACAATGTATTTTTATTTTTGGTTTTGGCTAAGTAAACAATTTTGGTTGGACAACACTGGTCTAAAGCATTATGTATCAGATGCAATCAGATGCATTATGTATCAGATGAGTAGAACACATATTGTATAGTTTCTATTGTTACCTCTATTAATTTCAGTATGACTAAAAGATAGCTTCTTTGAGTAATTCATTAACAGAATTACAAATACAGTAGAGCATCGATTATCTGACCCCCGATTAACATCACATCGGTTAACCGACCGTTCTAGTCGGCAAATTTCAAATATCCGCTAGTGATGTGGCATTACGATATTTGGCTATGTCTTGGCTACTTTAATATTATTTTTGATAAATTTTTGCATGTTTTAGCTGGCAACATAGCTTGACCATTGAAGGGAGGCCAGTATTTAAACGAGACTTAATTTTCTAATTATGAGTGGTTGTTTGTTTTGTGTGCAATAAAATAATTTTAAAATAATTTTTAATGATACAATAGCGATGATTATTATTAAAAAAATAAAAAAAAAATTGTTAGGCTTAACATCGATGAAAATTCAATGCGAAGTTGGTTAATAGCGATATACTAATATACTAATTACATGGGATATACTAATATACTATACTAATAATGTATTTTTTTCATTCTTTTCGGTTATCCGACCAACCTGAGACCCCAATTGAATCAGCTAATCGATGCTCTACTGTACTGATTGCTCTTCATTTGTTTAACAATTGTATTTTTATATATATTTTTATCAGTATTTTCTGCTTAATAAAAAATACTAAAACTAATATTCTGAAACTATTTTTTTTAATTGCTTCAGCACATTCCAAATAATATTCCTTTCGATTTTGGTTAAATTTCAACTGCAGAGATATCTAGTAGCTGGAACTATACTGATATATATTTTTCAATAGTGATACTTTAATAAGCTTATTTCAGTAGCATGTAATTTTATTTTATTTATGAAGTATATTCTAACTATTGATTAGAATATTCCTCTATTCTGTTATTCTGTATGTGTTTTTTTTAACATCTAAAAATTTTTTTTATATATTATCATCTAAATAAATTAATTAAAAATAAACAAATTTGTTATAAAACTATTGTTAAATATTTCATAACTTTTTTAAAAATAATCATTTTGAACAAATTATTCTTTTTTTCAGAATACTTTAGTTCTTTTACATATTCAATAACCAAAACATTCCAAAACTCCAATTTTCAATAATTTCAAAATATTAAGATTTTGAGACCAAAGAAAAATATATAATTACATTAATACAATAATTGCTTCAAAAAGTTCAAGAAATTCAATTTCTATCTTTTTTAATTATATATATGGAACATTTTCTTTAAAAGAGTTTCTTTCAGCAGTTTTCCACTATAATGCAGAGAATACAAAGTACAGTTCTTGTTATTTTGCACACTTGAAAATTACTGACCAATCCAAACTCAAATATGGGTTCCAGAGAGATAGGCTGATACCTTTTCTGCCTCAGCCATCTAGCCATTGAATGTATGGTTATATTTACACAAAAATGACAAAATTATCTGAGGAAATCAGTACAAATTACACAGCCCTAAATAAGGGTTACAAATATCCATTCCAACACAAAATTCCCAATTTTATCTTTTAAACATTCTGTCTTCTATTACTCATAGAAAAAATAAATAATCAATAACGATAAATTGCAGTTAATTTCATTTAAAATAAAAATTAACATACAATTTATGGTTACTGAAGTGCATTTTTAGTATATGTATCAGTGCAGCTTCTATTACACCTCTCAATTTTTCTATTTCTAGTGATGTTTCCTCATTTGCTGCAGCTGATAGCCAATCTGAGCAAGAATCATCTTTGACACATCAATTATATTCATTTTTGAAACATTATGAGAAGGAATCTATATTTTTTACAATAAAACATCCTATATTTTATCATGAAGCAAATACTTTATCGTGTGTATAATATATCATCAAATTAGTTTATAACAAATTTGCTGTTTTATCATTATAAGTATGTTATCAATATCATTCCGAGAATATTTTTTGCTACCATGTGTTTTATTAAAAATGATAAAATACCTGACTTGCAGTTGAGACAAATGAACCTGAACACATACATATTCCACTTGTGGTATCACGTAATATTTTCATCATATGCCTTTCAGAAAAATCCTCTGAAAATTACATAAACAATTTTATTGATATACTTTTTATTGGTACTTAAGAATTTTAAACAAATAAATGAAACAAATTAAAATTATAGTTCATATTTTGAATATCTATTTTTCTTTATCTTTATATGAAACTTTCTGATATCATTAAAAATAGGAGAAAGATAGCAGAAAAAGTTTTATATAAACATTAATGAAAAAATTCATAAATAAAAAAAATTCATTATTTAGGTTGCTTAAAAAGATTCATTCGGAAACATTTTTGACTTAATCAAACCATGCTTAGTTTATATACAAAGTATGCAAAACTTTTTAAAAATAGAAATTTTATATACCGGTAACCCCCGTATAACATGGTAGTTACGTTCCAAAAAATTGCCGTGTTATGCGAATCAAAGAACTAGTACGAAAAGGAGGGTTAGGTTCCAAAAATTAAAAAACATGCTACTATATTTTCATAATTAAGTTAAATATCTTTATTAAAATTTTCTTAAGTGATACATATTAATACAGACAATGTTTTCTTTGTCATCACTAAAAGCACTATTAACCGAGAGCGTTTTATTTTTGGCAAGTTATTGTTATCCTCTGAGCATTTTTCTGCATTATTTTCAGATTCATGCTTTACCTTTTGCAAAAAGTGTATGTAATTTTAGATTGCTTGCTTCTAGTTAAAAGATCTTTATAAATTTCCTTATNTTTAATATCTACTTATATTTTTATAACTTGCAAAATGTTTTATTTTGTTCTCAGAAATATGAATATTTTCAATCTCAGTTTTTTTAAACATATTAAATACCACTACCACCAACCTAATATTTGAGTTTTTCTTTCTAATTTAAACATATCTGACAATGAGCAATTATTTATTGTGACATTGTCACAATGCTAGGCTGCAATTTTTAATCATGTTTTTAGTTTATTTAATTTAAAATGTGTGTTCTCCACCTCAAATTATTGATGGTAGTGGCTTCTACCTGTACATCATACTTTTCCTTTATTAATACAGTTGTGGCAGTCATCTATTAACTGCTTTAAGGAGAAAAGTTTTGAACTGAAATAACATGATTAACTATATGTGAACTTCTGGTTTACATCAGAAATTCACATATAATTAATCAGGGCCTCCTGCCCTAGGGATTTCAAACTTCATTCTTGAGATTAAGCAAAGATGGACGGATTACATTGGAAACTTATAGGTCTACAGTATAGACCTATAAGTTATATAAGTTTATAAGTATAGTCTATAAGTATATATAAGTCTATAAGTATAGACCTATAAGTATAGTCTTCAAATTGCAGCCCAATTAACACTCTGGAGACCTTAATAAATATTAAAGGTTTGTTATTCCTGAAATACATTAAAATATTTCAGGAAAATATTTTAATGTATTTTAAATACATTAAAATATTTTCCTGAATATTACTAGCTAAAATATGGATGTGTCTAATATGTCCATATGTTCTATAAGCTATCAGTATACAGTAAAAATACACAGTATACATAATACAGTAAACAGTAAAAATATTTTCTATATAATTAACACATATTTTTTGACATTGACACAATTACATTTTTGACATTGACGGATAATTTAAATATAATTTTAAATTATTAAATTTATATCAAAAAGTAGATAAAAAGAAAATAATGTTAATATTTTGGAGAAATGATAAAATCAGTTATTTTATTGCCTATAATATATATTTAAATTTAATTATTATCATCAATAATAGTAATTAAATTTGAGCTTAAAAATTTCACAGAATGATCATGACTTATAGAACACACTGCTTAGAGTAAAAATATATCATTGATATTTCATAAGATTTTACTTGAAACTGAATGCTGAGCCAATAATTGTCTTCCACTTTTAAATCTAGGATCATCTCCAGTTCCATCACCAAATGCTTCAGCAAAGTCAAATTCTCCTTGAGACAAATGCCAAAGTTTATGTTTCATGGCATATTCTTTCAAGTTTTCACTCATTAAATCTATTTTAGTATGAATTGATAAACTATTTGATATATTTCTAAATCCACCTAAAATAATCAATTAAGAAATCAATAAATAAAATTTACTACCAAAATATTTTAGTTAATATCAAATTTTACTTTCACTAACTTGTAACATGTTCAGCTGCCCACAGTTTTCCTGCTGTTTCCAAAATCCAAGCTTCTTTTCTATCAACAATAAGGAAACTGTTATGGTATGTAAAGGATGGCATAATATCAGAACAAGGACCCCCTTGGCCATATTTTTCTAGCAATTGGGTTATTACGTCAAGTGCTTCTCTTGCAGTATTGCTACGCTCTAATCCCAATCTAAAAAATTAGAGTGAATCCGTGCTATAGAAGTGCTGTGTTATATGGGGGTTACCTGTACTTAATTTTGTTCTACAACATTCAATGTTGCATGTTCAATTTTCATTCTTTTAGTGTATCATTTGAAATCTTTTTCAATATCTTTATAGCATACATAAAAAAAAAAAAAAAAAAAAATTATGGCATTTTCAAAACTAATCAATATAATAAAATATTGAATAACCATCTATAATAAAACTACAAATATCTTATTATATTAGCTTAATTAATGTCGTTTTCAATAATAAAATAGCTTTATTCACTAATTGTGAGGTTGCTTTTTGGAACTAATCAGACAAGGACTAAGATAGTTACTGTTTCAGAAGCATTTTATTACTAATCTCTCTGTCAGATATGTATTTTGGGCGTAGCCCTCATCAGTTTGACTTATTCAGAGATCAGAATGTAGGAGTTACAGTATTTAATAATATAGCATTTACCTTATCTTTACCTTATCTTTACATACAATTATTCTAAATTTTAATTTATGTGACTAATTTTACAATTATTGATTTCCACTCATTATATTGATAGATTAGTAAGAATAATCACGAAAGATTAGTAATAAAATGTTACTGAAATAGTAGCTATGTATCTGAGATAAATATGTTTCTATCATCCTTAAAAAATGTTTCATTAATTTATTCTTATTACTTAAGCATCCAAAGACCAATTTTACAAGAATTATTATTTTTATATTAGGAAAAAATAATAATTCAAAAGTTAGTAGTATTGCTTGATGTTATTAATTAATCAGTTTTATATTATACAAACAGACAAAACATTATAAAGAATTACTATGTCCAATTAAAAAACATATAATATCAAATTTTCATATGAACAGTTGATTATGCAGTTTGTATAAAGCAATACATCATATAACTCCTTATTTAATTAAACAAAATAATCATTTAATATCTACTTATATTTTTATAACTTGCAAAATGTTTTATTTTGTTCTCAGAAATATGAATATTTTCAATCTCAGTTTTTTTAAACATATTAAATACCACTACCACCAACCTAATATTTGAGTTTTTCTTTCTAATTTAAACATATCTGACAATGAGCAATTATTTATTGTGACATTGTCACAATGCTAGGCTGCAATTTTTAATCATGTTTTTAGTTTATTTAATTTAAAATGTGTGTTCTCCGCCTCAAATTATTGATGGTAGTGGCTTCTACCTGTACATCATACTTTTCCTTTATTAATACAGTTGTGGCAGTCATCTATTAACTGCTTTAAGGAGAAAAGTTTTGAACTGAAATAACATGATTAACTATATGTGAACTTCTGGTTTACATCAGAAATTCACATATAATTAATCAGGGCCTCCTGCCCTAGGGATTTCAAACTTCATTCTTGAGATTAAGCAAAGATGGACGGATTACATTGGAAACTTATAGGTCTACAGTATAGACCTATAAGTTATATAAGTTTATAAGTATAGTCTATAAGTATATATAAGTCTATAAGTATAGACCTATAAGTATAGTCTTCAAATTGCAGCCCAATTAACACTCTGGAGACCTTAATAAATATTAAAGGTTTGTTATTCCTGAAATACATTAAAATATTTCAGGAAAATATTTTAATGTATTTTAAATACATTAAAATATTTTCCTGAATATTACTAGCTAAAATATGGATGTGTCTAATATGTCCATATGTTCTATAAGCTATCAGTATACAGTAAAAATACACAGTATACATAATACAGTAAACAGTAAAAATATTTTCTATATAATTAACACATATTTTTTGACATTGACACAATTACATTTTTGACATTGACGGATAATTTAAATATAATTTTAAATTATTAAATTTATATCAAAAAGTAGATAAAAAGAAAATAATGTTAATATTTTGGAGAAATGATAAAATCAGTTATTTTATTGCCTATAATATATATTTAAATTTAATTATTATCATCAATAATAGTAATTAAATTTGAGCTTAAAAATTTCACAGAATGATCATGACTTATAGAACACACTGCTTAGAGTAAAAATATATCATTGATATTTCATAAGATTTTACTTGAAACTGAATGCTGAGCCAATAATTGTCTTCCACTTTTAAATCTAGGATCATCTCCAGTTCCATCACCAAATGCTTCAGCAAAGTCAAATTCTCCTTGAGACAAATGCCAAAGTTTATGTTTCATGGCATATTCTTTCAAGTTTTCACTCATTAAATCTATTTTAGTATGAATTGATAAACTATTTGATATATTTCTAAATCCACCTAAAATAATCAATTAAGAAATCAATAAATAAAATTTACTACCAAAATATTTTAGTTAATATCAAATTTTACTTTCACTAACTTGTAACATGTTCAGCTGCCCACAGTTTTCCTGCTGTTTCCAAAATCCAAGCTTCTTTTCTATCAACAATAAGGAAACTGTTATGGTATGTAAAGGATGGCATAATATCAGAACAAGGACCCCCTTGGCCATATTTTTCTAGCAATTGGGTTATTACGTCAAGTGCTTCTCTTGCAGTATTGCCACGCTCTAATCCCAATCTAAAAAAAATATAATTTATATAATACTAGATTACAAATATAAATAATGAAATGATACCAGTAATATCCAGCAAATAATATATTTTTAAATCATCATCATCAGGTTAAAAAAGCAATCAAACATATATATGAAAATTAATGATATAACCGGATATTTTTAAAGATAAAATTTAAAGTTATAAGTGTACTTCAAAGATATTGAATTTTGTATATACAGAAAGATCTAAAAACTATTGATAATTAACTAAAGTAGAGCATCGATTATCCGACCCCCGATTAACCGTCACATCGGTTAACTGACCGTTCTAGTCGGCAAATTTCAAATGTCTGCTAGTGATGTGGTGCTACAATATTTGGATATGTCTTGGCTACTTTAATATAATTTTTGTTAAATTTTTGCATGTTTTAGCTGGCAATACTAGCTCGACCATGAAAGGGAAGCCAGTATTTAAATGAGATTTAATTTTCTAATTATGAGTGGTTGTTTGTTTTGTGAGCAATAAAATAATTTAAAAATAATTTTAACGATACAATAGTGACGATTATTATTTTAAAAAAAAATTTGTTAGGCCTAACATCAATGAAAATTCAACGCGAAGTAGGTTAACGATATACTAATATACTAATTACATTTAACTAATTAATAGTGATATACTAATATACTATAGTAATAATATATTTTTTTCATTATTTTCGGTTATCCAATTTTTTCAGTTATCCGACCAACCCGAGTCCTCGATTGAGTCAGATAATCGATGCTCTACTGTATTTTAAAGTAAAAGAGTTTTAGTGTGTAATACTTCTATTAACAAAATTTATAAAATTTACAAAAACAGTTTTAAAATGAGATCTATTATATTCAATATACAATTTACAACATTTCAGTGCAAAGCTGTAAATCTTAAGTTATTACAGTTTTTGGATAAATGATTCACTGCTCCTATTTCTTCAAATGTTTTTTTTTAATTTGAAAATGGTTTAAATTGAAATAATGGGAAAAAATGTTTATCCATTCCAAAAGACATTTGGAATGGATAAACTTCTGAAACTTTTCAATTACCATATATCTGCCAGATAAGGCAATAGTTGAATCATAAAAAAAAGACCCCCAAAATCTGGGGTTGTCTTAGAGGACAAATAAAAAACAAAAAAAACAAAATTGAAATTTATATAAATTAAGACCATTATAAAAAACCAACAAACCGTAATTATTTACTGGTAGAGAGTAGGGTATATCAACAAAATAGAATAGTCCATACAACGCTTTTGTGAATAGTCAAGATAATTACCCAAATTCCTGAATCAGTGTGAATGTTTGCAACAATTACAAGGCAGTGCTGCCAGATGCAAGAAAATAAAATTTGAAGTACAGTGGAACCCCAGTTAACGAACTTAATCCGTTCTGCGACTCCATTTGTTAACTGAAGCAATTTTTCCCATAGAAATTAATGCAAATGCAATTAATCCAGTCTAGTCTCCAAAATTTTTATGATTTTATTTGTAATATACAGTAATTTTCTTTAATGAAAATGTAGTATCTATCATTACAGCAACAAACATGTAAACTTTGTTTAATAAACCAGCACTGTACATACCTTCATTTGTTATAGTTGGTGGCAAAAAAGTGAAGATATACGAACCTTAATGCTTAGAAGGGGAATCCCCTCCAAAAAAATAACGGGTAGCACTTCATTGGAAGATTCTTTGAGTCGAAGTCTCTTTCAGTAAAAAAAAAACCCACCAGTGGCTAAGTGGTCTTCGTATCTTGAACACGGGGAGTTCGTTCGTGGGTTCGCACCTCGTTCAGACGGGCCGGCCATGTGGAGTTTTCCAGGTTTTCTCCACGTCTGTAACACCTGAATAGAGGCCAGTTTCCCTTAAAAACACCTCCCAGAAGGCATTCCCCTAGGCAGATCGCCCAAGTGTTGCATTGCCATAACTTAACAAACAAACAAACTCTTTCTGTAAGGAAGAAATTGATGTAAAGTTGATTGTCTTACTATTTTAATCAAAATTTTTCTCAAATGCGATAGCACATTGTCGTTTATATTGCGTTGTCGTTTTCTACTGCCACTATGACTTTTTTCTTTCTTGGATGCCATATTGATTAAATATATAAATCACAAAACTGAAAAAAGAAGTATAGCACAAACACTCAGAAAAGCAATGCTTAACTCACGCATGCCTAACACCAACTAAAATTTGACACAAAATACCATTACGTTTGTTATCTGAATTTTGTTCGTTATCTGAGACAAAATTTTTGCAAAATAAAAGTTCGTTAACTGATTTGGTCGTTAACCAGGACGTTCGTTAACTGGGGTTCCACTGTACTTTCAAAAAATTACAAATAAGACATAATTCCATATACACTATATAGTGTTATTATCCAGATGATGATCGCTGATCTAAACTAAATTCATAAGCTGTTGATAGTTTGGGAGTCGTCTTATAGGACAGATATATGCTAAAACTATAAAACTTTGATGAAAATTTATACGTCATCTTATCTGCACAGATACACAGTAAACATTTTTTTCCAGTATTCCAGTCTTTATTATTTTTTTCATCAATTCTATAAAAAACTTGATTTTGATTTATATAATAATTTAAATCAAATCAAGTTTTCCATTCAACTTCTATTAACTAATTCAATTTACAGGAGTATGTCACTATATGCAAGTTGTGCCAAATGATCACCGTAATTAATCAGGTTATTATTTTGCTATTATTAATCATTAGATATTAAGTAATTTAGTAATATCAATAAATGTAGACATTAGGCATCATCTCTTATCTAAATAATTAATAATTATAATTTTTAATAATTTATTAAATAATTTAGAACTGTCTGAAAGAACTGCTCCGGACTAGTTGTTTCCTCCCAGATGGTTCAAAATTATTTAATAAATTATTAAAAATTACGATTATTAATTTAGATAAGAGATAGTGCTTAATGTCTACATCTATTACTAAATTACTTAATATCTAATTATTAATAATAGCAAAATAATAGCTTGATTAATCATGGTAATGATTTGGTTTTGTATCAATGCATCAGGATTCAGGAAGTTTATTATATATGCAAGTTGTGTAATACTTTGTACTATTATTTATTTCATAGTTAGACATATGGTTTATTTATCCACCTAAGGTATAAATAAAGCTTTGATATTAATTCCATTTTTTTAATGGAATTAACTTTGAATGGAATTAGCTTTAGGGGTCGACCCCCTTATAATACTGTTGATAATTCAGTTTTATATGAATTCCATGTTGTACGAGTCACTTAGATTTTACAAATACGTGTGCTGGGCTGTGAACAACTTACGTATTTCTAAACTTTAAGTGACTCGTACAACATGGAATTCATATAAANTGTTAATAAAGTAGGATCAAAACATCTAATTTAACATTAATAAAAAAATTTTGTATAAATAACAAATTAACTTTATATTATTTGTACATATAGGCCTACTTGCTTTTACCTAAGAAGATCCATCCCTAATAATGCTTTTTCATTGTCACGTGAACTATTAAGAGCAGTCCATACAGCTTCATTTCCTATACATACACCATGCTCATTTGCTCCCATTTCAGCTCCCCACATCCATGCAGGTTTACTCAAGATTACAGCATATGAATGCTGTACCTGATCAATTTCTATGTAAGTACACTAAAAAAGTAAGTTAAAACAGAGTTAGCTATCAAAGCAAACACAAATATTTACTTATGCACAAGTTAATGAAAACTTCATTAAAAAGACATTTTATATTATTAAGATTTATGTTAAATGTTAAAAATTATTTCAAACAGTAAATATAAAATTGTTCATAGTTTTGCTTCTTATAAATAAAAGCAATATTTAAACATTCATTTTCATTTTTAAAAATTCTTTTAATAATCTTCTGGTCTAATTTTTTTTGAGTTAAGGGGCCAAACTGTACTTGTCAGCTTAAATCACAGGATTAAAAAATAATTTTTTTCATCTGCATGTGGAAAGTAAGACATTTTGAATTATTATTTAAATAACTGAGAATATAGCTAGACAATATTTATGTAATAATCTCATTCACAACATAATTGTATCCTGTAAATAGTATATCAAGTTGACTCAACATTGGTTTATTGTCAATAAACTTAATGATCAGCAAGCATCTATATTGATAAATATGAATAAACTTTGTATAAATACTGANTCATTAAAAAGACATTTTATATTATTAAGATTTATGTTAAATGTTAAAAATTATTTCAAACAGTAAATATAAAATTGTTCATAGTTTTGCTTCTTATAAATAAAAGCAATATTTAAACATTCATTTTCATTTTTAAAAATTCTTTTAATAATCTTCTGGTCTAATTTTTTTTGAGTTAAGGGGCCAAACTGTACTTGTCAGCTTAAATCACAGGATTAAAAAATAATTTTTTTCATCTGCATGTGGAAAGTAAGACATTTTGAATTATTATTTAAATAACTGAGAATATAGCTAGACAATATTTATGTAATAATCTCATTCACAACATAATTGTATCCTGTAAATAGTATATCAAGTTGACTCAACATTGGTTTATTGTCAATAAA
The DNA here is from genome assembly GCF_000671375.1 of Centruroides sculpturatus. Taxonomy (NCBI): domain Eukaryota; kingdom Metazoa; phylum Arthropoda; class Arachnida; order Scorpiones; family Buthidae; genus Centruroides; species Centruroides sculpturatus. Next base: position 312,732 of record NW_019385041.1, read on the forward strand.
CTTAATGATCAGCAAGCATCTATATTGATAAATATGAATAAACTTTGTATAAATACTGATTTAAACAAAGCATTTCATTGACTATGAAAGTTTTGGAACATTTAGTTAAAATGGTTTAAAAACAGGGCCACGTTTACACTTTTGAATGGCAAATAAAAAATTTTCGACTAATTGTTATTAAAACCTCACTAGAATACAATTTATGGCTTTTGGACTGAAGTGTTCACTAATGTTTTTTAATACTACCTCTAAACATAAGGAATTATGATGTGTGATACTGATGAACCCAATAAATGTTTCTCTAATGTCATATTTTGCAATATCATACCTAATGTTAATAGGTAGGTTTTTATTAAACTGGACAACAGCGATGTTGAGTCAAGTATTGTTACAAAATAAGCAGCTTCCTAATTTCTGGTATTAATGTTTCTCTTGTTTTATTTGCTATTAACTCTATTTGCAAATAATACTCTATTATTTGCAAATACTCTATTATTTGCAAATTCATTGCAAGTATAGTAAGAAAGATAATTTAATCTGCCAGAACAACAGTTAGTGTACATTTTAATGTAATGTTTTAAAAAAATCATCAAATTAACTTAAATAATGTAGACACAATAAATAATTTCCATTATTAGCTGGCTGAGTGCTAAGGAGGAAGGGTACAGGTGCTTAAAGTACTCCCAGTCAATGACGACAAGTATGATTATATCTAAATTAATAGTTCTAAATATGAAGATTGGTTGGAGATCTGAGTAGAATAACTGGCAACAGGTCTTCATGGTATGCAGGAGTTGCAGGTTAAAGTCCACTTTAGGCTGATTCTTTTCTTCCAAAAAATTCTAAGTTAAATTTAATTTGTTATGATTATTAAGCCTAGCATGAAATGACAGCATAATTGTCTACCTATAGACAAATTATTTAGTATCTAATTAATTTCATAGACATCTCATAGTCCAATAATTTGGCAGTTTATTTGGCTTTATAAATTTAATATTTAAAAATATACATTTTATTTTTCAACTATAATCATTTATTGTGACATTGTCACAGTGCCAGGTTTTAATCATCTTTTAAATTTTAATTAAAAAAAATCATGTGACTTTCAGACTAGAAGCTCATATATAGTTAGTCAGGATCTCTGGCCCATAAGATTTCCATTTCTGTTCTTGATTTTCATCTATCTAACTGTTCTTGAGATTAATGAAGGAAGAAAGTGTTATATTATATGTTGTATAATGCACAAGACTGACAAAACTTAAATTATTATTTATTACTACTAAAGAGGAGACACTCGTTATGGACTGTATGACAGACGACAGACGACTTTCGTTTTTTGTTGGCCGCTATGTGTCGCCACCAGTACATATCGTAACAGAAAGATGACAATGGGAATGTACACGTCTGCAATTTCAAAATTGCAGTCCAATAACTAAATTGTTTTTTTATATAGTTTTTTTGTGAGGAGTGAGGTTTTAAAGTGAGGGCTCCCAGCTTGTAACTAATGTACTGTACTGTACCTTATGCTAAATGCAGTCCTACTTAAAAAACATTAAATTTGGAAATATATCCAAATATTCTACTCCTGTTGAGTGCACAAAAGTAGAACGTGGCAAATCATATTGAGACAAATGCTGTAATTACCAAATGACAACAATGCAGATCAATTCACTACCAAGATTGAGCTGAATTTGGCTGTGAAGCTGATAGTTATACCACCTTGAGTTAATGTAAACATATAATCAAACAACAGTCAAAATCTGCTATAAAGTATATTCGTATTAAATAACATCTATTAAATTAAGTGTATATTGTTAAATTTAATGAAAATACAAAATTAATATGGTTATTTTGTATATTCTTTCTTTTTATTAAAAGACAAATGATTAATATCAAAGATAATTTCTTTCTTCTATAAAAACAAGTTCTTTTACCTTTAATTTTGTTCCAGGAGAATAATCTCGAGATGAGACATATACCACTTCTTGTACTTCTTCAGAAGGCCTATCTGAATTTTTCCCAAATATAATAAAATTATTTGCTGTGACTGGTGGTAAAACAACAAATGTATCACAGCTGGAACACTTCAATTTGGGAGATGCCATATCTATTTCATAAAAAGAAACATAGGAATGATATTAATAAAAAAAAAATCAAATTAATTATATTACTTTTTAATATAAAACTAATAAACTTATCAATTAAATTGCACAGAAAATAGACTCCCTAAAGCAATACAAGAAATCCTTGTTAATTCAAACTAGGAGAGTTTGAAATACTATTAGTTCATAACTGTATTTTTGTCTCGGCTAGGGATAGAAAGATTTACCTGATAAGAAGTTGGTAAGTTCAAAATATGGCTACTTTGTAATTGGTTGAGATATTTGTAGGACTCTGGGCTACTTCATTTGGACAACTTACTACTTTTTTGGGCCACTTTTAAAATAATTGGAGCTACATTTTGAGTAATTCAGCTTTACTTTTCAGAAAAACCTATCTGGCAAGCTGAGGTTCTCACCAGACATGTGCAGTTTACCTGCAATTTATTTATATTATTATTATTAATTATTAATTAATGACATAGCATTCTGTATAAGTAACTATATTCCACTTACTTAATAAATTACATCATTTATGTGGCATTTGGTATATTGTACAGAAATATGTTAAACTTGGATAATTCAAAGTTTCATAATTTGAAGTCACTAATATTTTGTACCCTAAATTTCAAACTAAAAAAGATTTCCTGTATTTCCCAAAATGTTAATAAATGCATATCATATTCAGATCTTTCTTTATTAACATTTTTATTATCCTATCTAATTTATATAAAGTATTTAAATAAGATTTAAGTTTTAAGCATCTAGCTCATCTGTTTACATTTAATTGGGAACTAAAAAAAGTTTAAAGATGTGCTTTTAATTTTTTCAGATTTTCTTACTATAAAATTAATCTACAACAAAAAACACTCAAAATTATCTATAATATTCTCTTTCTTTTAGGGAGAATCTATAATGGAATCTCCATAGTATACATTTAATCAGTGGCATGCCATCCATGGAAGCTGTGGAAACAGCACTTCCTTTGTATTTTCTAAAATATAAATACATATTATGCAATTATTTTTATATTTTAATGTACTTTGAATTACTCAAAATTAATATTTTATTATAACCTCATTATGTATTTTATTACAAATTTCTATACATGTGAAAAACAATGCTAAGATTGTTATTGTATATTCAAATATAAATTTGTATATGCATATTCTCAATAGAAGCACTGTATTGTCAAATATGGGATAGCTTCCACGGCAAAAATATTTAAATCGTGTAAAGCAGCCAGATTACACGCATTCACGCATGTGCTTTACAGAGCACCAACCTCAGGTGGTTTAGCTCATGGATGCTACACACCAAAATAGTGTATAATGCTTCCAATGATTCCATCCATTAGTGACTCATAGGAGCTATTTGACTAAGTGGATTGTTTAAAATTTAAAAAGTAAAGAAGATTTTATGTTATTTTTATGTGTGTTTCTTTACAAAGCTATATTTAATTATAATTATATTGACAGATTTTCAGACATAAAATCTTTAGAATTTGAACCACTTTTAGATGTTAATAATTTTAATTATTATGAAAAATGACTTTCCAAAGTGAGTCTTAATTCTTTAAATTAAGTAAATTTTATGGAGAATTTTTTGATTTATCTAAATTACTTAGTGAATTACCATATGGTGTATTCATTTCCAGACTATATTGGCAAATCACTCTTAGACATAAAAAATATAATTAATGACGATCTGAACAAAGATGTACTAAAATAATGATATGATTTAATATCATTAATTTTTATGGTACCATCCACAAGTGCATCTGTTCAGCACAGTTTTTCAACCATGAAGCAAATTGATACATTGGCAAGGAACATTCATTCAGTCAGAGGAAAGATTGTTGTCACTAGCTTTGCTTTCAATAGAAAAAGAGCTTTTAAATACTTTGATGGAATTGACAACAAGCAATTTTTATGATAAAGTAATTAATGATTTTGTGGAAAAAATTGCCAAATAGAGTTAGTTTATAAAAAATAATAAAAACAAATTCTTATATCTTAGTTTCATGTCAATTATCTATTTTAGAATTAAAATAAATAAACTGTTTATTTTTGTCATTTCCAGTATTTGTTTAAAATTTTTATGAAAACACAACTTTCCTATCATCAAATGTCACAGCACGCTACTGTATTTAATACTTTAGAAAATATCACATCAGAGAAATAAAATTGTGACATTTTCAAATCTAATCAATATATAATAAAATATTGATTAAACCTGTAATAAAACTATAAATATCTTGATTAGAAAAAGTATATAAAATTTAAATGAATTTTGTAAAGTTTATGTATTTTACATTAATTTTCTAAAAAAAACTTTTATTGTCTGCAAAAAGAATACACATCTGAGATAAATACACCAAATTCCCAATTATCCATGCTAATTATTGATGGGTGTGCACAGAAAACTGAAAAGTATGAATAATCCAAAATAGTCCTTTAAACTATTAAAAAAAAGCTATTCAGAAGTTTTAAATGAACTATAGTATACATACAGTTCAACTTGATATATACATGATGCAAGTGTGAGTCCCAAGTTTCATAAGCTGTTATGTATATTTAGTCAATAAACATAGTCCAAATAACTACATTATAATTTTAGGACTAGTAGGATATTTTTTTTCAAATATGTTGTTGGATATTTTAGATCATTTATTGGAAAGTCAGTTGTGCTTGAAAGCTTACTGCTTATACACTAATGATGTGTATACAATTTCCCATTTGTTAACCCCATGAACAAGTCAGATAAAATATTTTGACAATGCATGGATAATCCATCCACAGATAATAGGGAGTTCAGTGTATATTTCTATCATTCCTTAGAACACATTTCATTAATGTATTATTATTATTATTATTATATTATTATACAGTATTTAATGGGTTATACTCGGTTGATACCGGTGGCTGTGTACTATGCTGGACCAGAGTCAAGACATAGCAACCAAAAACTAAAATTAAATAAGTGTGTCAGTGTCTGTATTCAGGAATTTCCTAACAATATGGCATTATATTATTATTATTATTAAAACATACACAGACAAATAATTCCATCTTTAATTAAATAATAATTTGTAAACTTCTTTAATATACTTTTAATATGTTGTTTTCTTAAAAACTAATGATTACAGATATTCTCAAACATTTTCATGTTCATGGGACAAAAGATCTATCCTCAAAGCTTTAAGATTTTAATAAAAATCTTAAAATAAGGTAACTAAAAATTTCAAAACCATTATTATTATTATTTCAATTACATAATTATAGAAACTTTTTGTACTAAATGAAATGTATCTTTTTAAATTTTGAAATTATTGACAAATTATAACTAAATAACACTAATAAATTTCACTAATAATTAATTTGAATCATCATCATCTCTAAACCTAATTTATTAGTAGTCAAATAAAGTGTCAAATTATCAGACTATAATATGGCTAATTTAATGATTAGAAGCTAATTAATCCACCTACCTTTAGAATTTTGTTTTGTTTTTTTGTAAAAATTAGCTAAATAATGTTTTAAATCTTTTTAAATTCTTTTAAAAAATATGAAAGACAGTATTGATAATATAATCATATTGATATTTTCACCATCTAATTTGATGTATGAAGTAGTGCATTTATTATTTATGTAATATTGACATAAAAATAAACTATATACAGTACTTTATTACTTGAAATTTAGCCATTTAAGTTTTCAGCATCAAAAAACACATCAATATTTTGTAGTGTTTTCAGTGTTTTTTGTACATTTTAATTTACTTATTTTAAATTATAAAGTTTGTAGAAAATATTATATTAGAAAATAAGTACATTAAAATACCAGTCGACCTCCCTATAACACTGTTGATTTTTCCGTTTTATCTGAATTCCATGTTGTACGAGTCACTTAGATTTTACAAATATGTGAGCTGTTCACAGCCCAAGATGTGCTTTTAATTTTTTCAGATTTTCTTACTATAAAATTAATCTACAACAAAAAACACTCAAAATTATCTATAATATTCTCTTTCTTTTAGGGAGAATCTATAATGGAATCTCCATAGTATACATTTAATCAGTGGCATGCCATCCATGGAAGCTGTGGAAACAGCACTTCCTTTGTATTTTCTAAAATATAAATACATATTATGCAATTATTTTTATATTTTAATGTACTTTGAATTACTCAAAATTAATATTTTATTATAACCTCATTATGTATTTTATTACAAATTTCTATACATGTGAAAAACAATGCTAAGATTGTTATTGTATATTCAAATATAAATTTGTATATGCATATTCTCAATAGAAGCACTGTATTGTCAAATATGGGATAGCTTCCACGGCAAAAATATTTAAATCGTGTAAAGCAGCCAGATTACACGCATTCACGCATGTGCTTTACAGAGCACCAACCTCAGGTGGTTTAGCTCATGGATGCTACACACCAAAATAGTGTATAATGCTTCCAATGATTCCATCCATTAGTGACTCATAGGAGCTATTTGACTAAGTGGATTGTTTAAAATTTAAAAAGTAAAGAAGATTTTATGTTATTTTTATGTGTGTTTCTTTACAAAGCTATATTTAATTATAATTATATTGACAGATTTTCAGACATAAAATCTTTAGAATTTGAACCACTTTTAGATGTTAATAATTTTAATTATTATGAAAAATGACTTTCCAAAGTGAGTCTTAATTCTTTAAATTAAGTAAATTTTATGGAGAATTTTTTGATTTATCTAAATTACTTAGTGAATTACCATATGGTGTATTCATTTCCAGACTATATTGGCAAATCACTCTTAGACATAAAAAATATAATTAATGACGATCTGNAAGCCTACCAGTGACTGATTGGATAAAATCACTGAACACTGGTAGTTGGTTGTGTGTTCGCACCTCACCAATGTGAGCTTTTCCAGATTTCATCACATTTGTAGCAATAAATAGAGGCCAGTTTTCCCCATAGAAAGTCCTCTTGGGAGATTGACAGTTATAGGATATATTGAATTTTAAATACACAAATATGAAGTTTCAAATAGGTTAATAAAAAATTCAATTGATTGAATGTTTGTGTAAAACTTGTACCAATTAGTATTGATTAACAGAAACTTAAAAAAAAAAATTTGCATTACTGCTTTTAATAACTAAGCTTTATCAAAAACATTCAACATATTTTTTTAAACAAACAATTACATATATAATTAATTAATCAAGGCAGAATATTAATAAAAATCTATTCTTCTTTACCTTTAGGATGAAAATTCATCCATTATTTCAATATCTTCCATAATTATCCCCTCCTAATTATTGAATAAACTTAAATTTAAAAAGTTTGTATCTTATTCCATATAGTTTAAATCTCAAAATACAATACTGTGTTATGGAAACAAAACTATTTATGAGTCATGAGTCACGGAAAAAATGTGTAAATGATATGTAGTAGGCTACAGATAACATTAATTTGAGAATTTACGGTAGCAAATTTACTTATATACGAGGTATAAACACAGCCTATACACAAAATATATATTAAAAAAAAACTTTTTTTAATTAAAATTGTATTACCTTCTACGCAGGTATTTGTTATGCAGCAGCGTGTCTTCTATTTTCTGCGTGTCACTGACTTCCAGCAAATGCTCTTATACACCTAGCAAAATCAAATAAAAAAAAAGGTTAAAAAATAACATATTGATCGACGTTCACGTTTACAGACATTAGCGCGTACCACATGTCAAATGTAGTTCAGGGAAGCAAGTTGCCAACCGTATCAGAAGGAACAGTACCATTACCTACTCTTACGTTCTGAAGGTCGCGCCATTAGCGAAAAAATCGAAGGAAAAAAAAGACACACAGTAATTTTATCCAGGAAAGCTGTTTATGAAGATATTATCTGTTAAAGCGATAGTATGGTGCAGTACCGGGTTTAGTAGTAGTGCGGTAGTAAAGAAATCAATAGTTTAATTTTAACGTTTACTTTTATAAATATTATCCAAATAATATAAAACTCTTTTTCCAGTCAAAATTGTTTTTTAATGATTAATAATAGATACTCTTATCGGCGCTTTCCTTATCAAACATCTTTATTTCACAAATTATCGTCTAATAGCCTAGGCGCGTTACGGATCATTTTTTTCTCTTCAGTATGGTATTTTTTTCATATCCCTTATTAGCTTTTTGACATCTTTGAGATAAGATAAAATAATCACAAAACCTTCTGGCCCACCAATGAGTCATTTTTTCCGTACTTCTATCCGATTTTTAAATGTCATTTTTTGCTCTCTCTTCATCAGTAGTTATTGGGCAGACGGCCGAGTGGCCGAACTGTCGAGTTAGCAGTCTACCGCTCTGGAGGACCCAGGATCGAATCCGGACGGGTCGAAAAATCACCGGAAATTTTTAGGGGGTGGTCCGACCGGATATGTCGGCCCCCTCTCTCACCACTCGACCGTCTCATTGCGGGCCTGGCCGAATCCATAATAGTTTGGTAAAAGAGGCCCTCTTAGTGCACCCAGGACGGAAAGAGTTTTAAAAAAAACTAGTTATTGGGCTCAACCAACCAGCCTAGTAACTAACGAATAAGGCAAGCGCTGAAAAGGACGACTTTTTATACAGACAATTTGAAAAATAAATGACACGATTGGTTTATTTGCATACGGCAAAGCGAACCTGGGCTATCTACCGTGGGGATGTCTCCCGGGAGGTCTTTTTATGAGAAATTAGCTCCTACTTAGATGGGTATTCAATGGTTTTTCCACTCGGCCACTGGTGGGCCCTAATAAGTGATACGACGCTGTTTCAGGAAGAACGACTATTTAACACAAAACTTTTCTAATTTCACTTTAATTTTTTTAATGTATCAGTTTTCTCTTTGATATTTATGAATACAATATCAAATATCAATACAAGACATCAATACACACCAATACTGATACAGAAATCAAATATCTTAGATAAATATAAAGATAGATTAGATCATTGAGACGGAGAGTTAGCAAAGCCACTGCTTTGTTGCTTTTAGAATTGCGTTCGTTTTCAAAATTTAATCGATCGATTTTGATTAAGCTTTGCCTTTTCCATTAATTGCGATGAAGAATCCAAAAATGTAATAAAAAGTGGGAGTACACGACTTGGTTTTCGATNTTTTAATGTATTAGTTTTCTCTTTGATATTTATGAATACAATATCAAATATCAATACAAGACATCAATACACACCAATACTAATACAAAAATCAAATATCTTAGATAAATATAAAGATAGATCATTGAGACAGAGAGTTAGTAAAGCCACTGCTTTGTGGCTTTTAGAATTGCGTTCGTTTTCAAAATTTAATCGATCGATTTTGATTAAGCTTTGCCTTTTCCATTAATTGCGATGAAGAATCCAAAAATGTAATAAAAAGTGGGAGTACACGACTTGGTTTTCGATATACAGTGGAGTCTGTTTTCTGCAGCGATTGAGCACGCCTAACAGAAAATAGGCACGAAAAACTAAATAAAAAACACGAGAACGAAGCAATGGACGTTGATTTTTACTCTTGGATCACTTCTCTATGTCGGCAAGTGCAGCGATGTCTGTCCGATGACATCTGTCCGTGCCCGGCAAGTGCAAGCATCGTCTCTCTCTCCAACTGCGCTTCAATTCTATCGCGATACGACAAAGTCGCGCAATGTCCTAATGTTTTCATTCTAAAATTATAAAATTTCAATTTAACCAATTACAATAGATTTGAGAACCACTAAAATACATTGCAAATGTATTTTCACTAAATATTCAGTTTATGAATTTAAGCCAATAATGCGTTTTAAATATTCATTGAATTTCTCGTTGCATTTCACATAAATACCCTTAACTATATCCCAAATTCTCCTTAATGTATTGCAAGTATTATAGACATGAGCCATCTAAAAAAGAAAAAGCGTACCTCAATATTATAATCTATGGTGATTAAATTTAGACACTGTATTAATTTTTAAAACAATGGTTAGATTTTCAAAGCATTCCTAATTTAGAATTTATTTTGAAGTAGTATGTATTAATATAAACAACTTTATTTGCAGTGAAGCAATCTCCTCAAATGTTTTATGAAACTCATTCTCACGAAAGAGTTTCATGAAAGATATAAGCAAACTTAGAAGAATAACTTTGAATATTTTGCTACAAACTGACAAAGAACAAATATAGTAAAAAATCTTAATTTTATATTTTATTCGTGAAGAACTTACCGTATATTGAATTTCGGGCTTCTTGAAAATGATTGTATGTCTGAAAATACTATAAACGCTGCATTTATAAATGTATTTAAATTTATATTAAATTATAATGAAATAAAAAATTATTATGCTTTTATAAAATAAATAACGTGAGTTACGGAATTAATATATTTTGGCATTATAATTATATAATATATTAAGAAGCAATAGAAAATACGAATGGACTAAAAACAATCGCTCCTATATTAGGAAACAATCATCCTTGTAGATTTACGTCGGTTTTAAAAACAGTGTTGTAAACAATAGTGGATCTATAAACCTTTAGAAGGGGGTTGAAGAAAAGAAACAATATGCCTTACAAATTTTTTACTTTTAGTAGAATTGCTCTGTGACATGTTGATGAGATTTATGCAATGGAAAATTATATAAGTATATTGATATAAAAACGAATAAATTTATTACTTCATCAATTACTTTGTTATATTTTATACGAAACTAGTATAAATATTTTACCACATGTTGAAGTTCAGACCGACGATGTCGGAATTGAACAGCCAAACAGCATTTTTCTCATGAGGCAGGATCTAGTTGCCTGTGACATTTTGCTTCAACTATCTGGTAGATTTGCAGATATCCTAGATATACTGTAATTCAAATTCTATAATCGGACGACTAAAGAATAATGACTTAATAAACATTGTTTCTAGATTAGCTTTAAAAATTTGCACATATTGTCACAATTTCATGAGGTAATAATAAAACTTTTTATTTACCTTTATTAATCTATATGTATTAATTTTTTAAACTCTATCCCGAGGGAGCTAAGAGGACTTCTTTCTAGCAAACCCGTTNGTCAAAAAATGACTTTTTCCGTATTTTTATAAAAACATTCATAATAATATAAATAGTTTTATTTGATTCAAATACAAATTAGGACATATTTAAAGAATCATTAAATAACTAAGACAACCAAGACACTCTTTCGTGAATCCGAGTTTGCGTTTCAGGTCTTCCAGGGCATTTTCTTGGAATGTTGAGCTTTATTCCTCACCATCCTCAATCCCATATGGGTCTACTAATCAATAATGGTCATGTTAAAAACCTTCCGCACTATTCATAGGGTTTGAATATAAGTGTATAAATCGACCTAAACATGATGTTAATTGTCATGGTATACCTTAAATGGTTAACCTTAAATGAAAATATTTCTTACGAATTTTTCACGAAATATTCTTTATTTCAGTTTTTCGAATTGCCGTTATCTCATATAGTCCTTTCATTTGGTATTTAAATTTGAATTCCTAATTGCTTTATTTTATGAATTATCCTTCATCGTTCGGCGATTTAATTTTTCCCATTCCTAAAACAAAGACAAATTTTAATAAGTAGGCTTATATATAGGAGCAAATAATTTTCAAAAATAATTTAGAAGCATTTCTAAGCTAAACTGCGAAAGATATCTCATTTGGGAATTTGTCATTTGTGCATATTTGATTTATTATTTCGTCGCCTAGATGTCCACACGCCGCGGCGTGTGGACATCTAGGCGACGAAATAATAAATCAAATATGCACAAATGACAAATTCCCAAATGAGATATCTTTCGCAGTTTAGCTTAGAAATGCTTCTAAATTATTTTTGAAAATTATTTGCTCCTATATATAAGCCTACTTATTAAAATTTGTCTTTGTTTTAGGAATGGGAAAAATTAAATCGCCGAACGATGAAGGATAATTCATAAAATAAAGCAATTAGGAATTCAAATTTAAATACCAAATGAAAGGACTATATGAGATAACGGCAATTCGAAAAACTGAAATAAAGAATATTTCGTGAAAAATTCGTAAGAAATATTTTCATTTAAGGTTAACCATTTAAGGTATACCATGACAATTAACATCATGTTTAGGTCGATTTATACACTTATATTCAAACCCTATGAATAGTGCGGAAGGTTTTTAACATGACCATTATTGATTAGTAGACCCATATGGGATTGAGGATGGTGAGGAATAAAGCTCAACATTCCAAGAAAATGCCCTGGAAGACCTGAAACGCAAACTCGGATTCACGAAAGAGTGTCTTGGTTGTCTTAGTTATTTAATGATTCTTTAAATATGTCCTAATTTGTATTTGAATCAAATAAAACTATTTATATTATTATGAATGTTTTTATAAAAATACGGAAAAAGTCATTTTTTGACAAATTTATGTAACTGACAAGTTTGTACAGCACGTAAGCCTATTCTAATTATATAAATTTATATATATGCATATATTGTATAGACTACTGTATAAACTCTAAATATGTATCTTTAGGGGATTTTAGGGAACGTTTTTTTTTCTATTTTGACCATTTTCGCCTTGCGGGCTCTATGAGAGCTTTTTCTATGTCCATTACGTCAGGCCCACAAGGAAGCAGCGATTGAAGAAGAATAATGTTTGACATATCCAAAAGAGACAAATAGACCGCTGATGAAAAATTCTTGGATTTGCTCATCTGGATTCGTTCCCATGTTTCCCAGAGCGGAAAACAAGAGACCATTAAATTTGACTTTGCTGTAGGAATCATTGTGGAAGTGGATCTTATTTTCGTTAGAACAACCTGAATTCTAATTTCTCTTCGATCAGATTTTGTTTCTTCATTTCTAGGACTACAGAAAGAAACTGTGTAATGAAAAATACTTGTTCTTCGTTAAAGATGCATTCATCATATCAATTAATATCGTTACTGTTTTTCAGGAACAAATTTAAAAAGATTTTCTAGAAAGTTCTATATCATCTTCTTTTATTTATTGCAAAATGGTTCAGAAATTTGTCGTTTTTCGTGACATCGCAAAAACTTTATTAATAAATTACCGTGTGATAATTAGGAATGATTATAAATGACACGACTTTTTGACTGTTCGTGTGCCGCTATGATTTCTTTAATTAAAACTTATCAGACTAGATGAAGAGGAAAATATTTCTCTGTTGGTTTTAAGTCATCTCCAAAGGTAATTATTATTATTTTGAGCAATTAAAAAATAGAATAAAAAGTAGCATCAAGGTGTTATTAAAAGAATCAAATTTTTAAAATAATATTTACTTAAAGTAATTGGATAAATTTTTAAAGTTTATTATTATTTTTAAGAAATATATAAAATTTAAATTTATATTAAATTATAATGAAATAAAAAATTATTATGCTTTTATAAAATAAATAACGTGAGTTACGGAATTAATATATTTTGGCATTATAATTATATAATATATTAAGAAGCAATAGAAAATACGAATGGACTAAAAACAATCGCTCCTATATTAGGAAACAATCATCCTTGTAGATTTACGTCGGTTTTAAAAACAGTGTTGTAAACAATAGTGGATCTATAAACCTTTAGAAGGGGGTTGAAGAAAAGAAACAATATGCCTTACAAATTTTTTACTTTTAGTAGAATTGCTCTGTGACATGTTGATGAGATTTATGCAATGGAAAATTATATAAGTATATTGATATAAAAACGAATAAATTTATTACTTCATCAATTACTTTGTTATATTTTATACGAAACTAGTATAAATATTTTACCACATGTTGAAGTTCAGACCGACGATGTCGGAATTGAACAGCCAAACAGCATTTTTCTCATGAGGCAGGATCTAGTTGCCTGTGACATTTTGCTTCAACTATCTGGTAGATTTGCAGATATCCTAGATATACTGTAATTCAAATTCTATAATCGGACGACTAAAGAATAATGACTTAATAAACATTGTTTCTAGATTAGCTTTAAAAATTTGCACATATTGTCACAATTTCATGAGGTAATAATAAAACTTTTTATTTACCTTTATTAATCTATATGTATTAATTTTTTAAACTCTATCCCGAGGGAGCTAAGAGGACTTCTTTCTAGCAAACCCGTTGAGTTCGGCCAGACCTAAATTGGATGTCCAGTGGTGAGAGACTGGGATCGCAATACGGTCAACTGAGTAACGATGCGCCGTTACTCAGTTGACCGTATCGCGATCCTATTATTTCTATTATATTATATTCTATTTATTATACCTATTATTTCGTCGCCTANTTTTTCCGTATTTTTATAAAAACATTCATAATAATATAAATAGTTTTATTTGATTCAAATACAAATTAGGACATATTTAAAGAATCATTAAATAACTAAGACAACCAAGACACTCTTTCGTGAATCCGAGTTTGCGTTTCAGGTCTTCCAGGGCATTTTCTTGGAATGTTGAGCTTTATTCCTCACCATCCTCAATCCCATATGGGTCTACTAATCAATAATGGTCATGTTAAAAACCTTCCGCACTATTCATAGGGTTTGAATATAAGTGTATAAATCGACCTAAACATGATGTTAATTGTCATGGTATACCTTAAATGGTTAACCTTAAATGAAAATATTTCTTACGAATTTTTCACGAAATATTCTTTATTTCAGTTTTTCGAATTGCCGTTATCTCATATAGTCCTTTCATTTGGTATTTAAATTTGAATTCCTAATTGCTTTATTTTATGAATTATCCTTCATCGTTCGGCGATTTAATTTTTCCCATTCCTAAAACAAAGACAAATTTTAATAAGTAGGCTTATATATAGGAGCAAATAATTTTCAAAAATAATTTAGAAGCATTTCTAAGCTAAACTGCGAAAGATATCTCATTTGGGAATTTGTCATTTGTGCATATTTGATTTATTATTTCGTCGCCTAGATGTCCACACGCCGCGGCGTGTGGACATCTAGGCGACGAAATAATAAATCAAATATGCACAAATGACAAATTCCCAAATGAGATATCTTTCGCAGTTTAGCTTAGAAATGCTTCTAAATTATTTTTGAAAATTATTTGCTCCTATATATAAGCCTACTTATTAAAATTTGTCTTTGTTTTAGGAATGGGAAAAATTAAATCGCCGAACGATGAAGGATAATTCATAAAATAAAGCAATTAGGAATTCAAATTTAAATACCAAATGAAAGGACTATATGAGATAACGGCAATTCGAAAAACTGAAATAAAGAATATTTCGTGAAAAATTCGTAAGAAATATTTTCATTTAAGGTTAACCATTTAAGGTATACCATGACAATTAACATCATGTTTAGGTCGATTTATACACTTATATTCAAACCCTATGAATAGTGCGGAAGGTTTTTAACATGACCATTATTGATTAGTAGACCCATATGGGATTGAGGATGGTGAGGAATAAAGCTCAACATTCCAAGAAAATGCCCTGGAAGACCTGAAACGCAAACTCGGATTCACGAAAGAGTGTCTTGGTTGTCTTAGTTATTTAATGATTCTTTAAATATGTCCTAATTTGTATTTGAATCAAATAAAACTATTTATATTATTATGAATGTTTTTATAAAAATACGGAAAAAGTCATTTTTTGACAAATTTATGTAACTGACAAGTTTGTACAGCACGTAAGCCTATTCTAATTATATAAATTTATATATATGCATATATTGTATAGACTACTGTATAAACTCTAAATATGTATCTTTAGGGGATTTTAGGGAACGTTTTTTTTTCTATTTTGACCATTTTCGCCTTGCGGGCTCTATGAGAGCTTTTTCTATGTCCATTACGTCAGGCCCACAAGGAAGCAGCGATTGAAGAAGAATAATGTTTGACATATCCAAAAGAGACAAATAGACCGCTGATGAAAAATTCTTGGATTTGCTCATCTGGATTCGTTCCCATGTTTCCCAGAGCGGAAAACAAGAGACCATTAAATTTGACTTTGCTGTAGGAATCATTGTGGAAGTGGATCTTATTTTCGTTAGAACAACCTGAATTCTAATTTCTCTTCGATCAGATTTTGTTTCTTCATTTCTAGGACTACAGAAAGAAACTGTGTAATGAAAAATACTTGTTCTTCGTTAAAGATGCATTCATCATATCAATTAATATCGTTACTGTTTTTCAGGAACAAATTTAAAAAGATTTTCTAGAAAGTTCTATATCATCTTCTTTTATTTATTGCAAAATGGTTCAGAAATTTGTCGTTTTTCGTGACATCGCAAAAACTTTATTAATAAATTACCGTATGATAATTAGGAATGATTATAAATGACACGACTTGTTGACTGTTCGTGTGCCGCTATGATTTCTTTAATTAAAACTTATCAGACTAGATGAAGAGGAAAATATTTCTCTGTTGGTTTTAAGTCATCTCCAAAGGTAATTATTATTATTTTGAGCAATTAAAAAATAGAATAAAAAGTAGCATCAAGGTGTTATTAAAAGAATCAAATTTTTAAAATAATATTTACTTAAAGTAATTGGATAAATTTTTAAAGTTTATTATTATTTTTAAGAAATATATAAAACTTATCATTAATCGAAATGTCTATTTAATATTTTTAATCATTGTACTATATTGTACAATGATTAAACTACATTACCCTGTGTACAGTGTACGGTACAATACAGAATACAGTATATACTGTAGTAGAACTTTATTGCAATCTTAGCAGAATAAGTTACATTGATTTCCAATAGTCTAGATTTATTGTTCTATATTTCAAAAATAATTGCAGACATCATTCCATTTATGTCTAGATCTAAATAATATAAAATTCTTGTTACTTCAGATAAATTAAATATATGTGCCATATGTGTGGACGATAACACAAGCTGAAAAATACGTTATTGTAAGTTACTGCATGCTATACTGTACATATGTTGTCTATAGTTAAAACGGCTTCTAAAAATTAAACTTATGTTTCGTATTAACTCTTAATTTTAAATATTTTAAAAAATATTAATTTGTTGTTACTTCAGATAAATTAAATATATGTGCCATATGTGTGGACGATAACACAAGCTGAAAAATACGTTATTGTAAGTTACTGCATGCTATACTGTACATATGTTGTCTATAGTTAAAACGGCTTCTAAAAATTAAACTTACGTTTCGTATTAACTCTTAATTTTAAATATTTTAAAAAATATTAATTTGTATTTACTTCACCATTTATTTTTAAGTTTTTATTTATTTATTTATTTATTTGTAAACTGAATTTCAATAATAATTCAGTTTGTAAATAAAGAGAGATATTTGTTAACAGATAAAATCACTACACTGGCAATTAAAGAAATAATAGAAAAAAAATTATAAGAACTGATTATCACGTAAAATTTTCTAAAAAGTAAATCTATAATTGAGATTAAAACGAGTGATAAATGGGTTATGACTAAGCATCGAATTTTGTATATTTTTTTTGCAAACTTTTATGAAGTTAGGAGAAATAAAAATGCTGAAAGACGTTTCCTAAAGTTTGGAAAAGCATACTTTTTAAAGTTTTTGATCATATTTTGGATGCTTGGAATAAATGAACGTATTTAGGTATATTTTGATATACAGAATAATTAATATATCTCTATTCAGAGACGTCTGCAGGGTGTAATTAGTATTATTATCGAGTAATGTTCAAATATGTCCAGTAGATGTATCTCTAGACGTCTCCGAATAAGGATACTCCAACTATATCACCCTGTATTTTTACAGTTTATAGAAAATTAAGCTCAAAGGAAAAAGCAGACTAACGCTTGAGAAGAAATTTTTATTAAATGATGATTACGATATAAATGAAGAATAAGACGTAAGAATAAGGGTACTTAGAATAAAGGTAATACACACGTTTATTGTATATATAGTACGCGTATGAAGAAGTTTGCCATATTAAAAACTTTTTCGTTCTTAATCTATTTACCAAGGTAAAGATAAGCGGATGCTACTGTTTATGCCAATGTCTATTGTAAATATTAAATCATTAATTTTAAGTATTCCGTGTGTATCAAAGAAACAATTTGAAATATTTTAGAGATTTATTAATAAAATAAATTTTTTATTATCTAAATCGTTAAATTGCTGTGTTTAAAGTCAACCGAAAGTTTGTACAGCATTCGAAACGATTTAATTTAAAATGAATTATGCTTTAATTTGTGTTTTTGAAAGAATGCGGTTGCTCTTCACGATTATTTTCTAATTATGAAGAACGGCTGTAAATTTTAAAAGTTTAACTTAAAATTTTCAATTAAAGATTTTAGTCCTTGGTGTAAACACCTTAAATTTTATATTAATTTTAGTTTTAACATGTATCAACTGAATAAAATTTAATGATGAGATTTGCCAAGTGTCTGAATAAATACAATAAATAATTTGTGTTTGAATTACTTTAGTTTTAAAGTTAGAAAACAGCAGTAAGCCAAATCTTGTGTTTGATTGATTTGAATTGATCCTATTGTTTCAGAGTTCAGAAAATAAGACAATGTTACATAACATCTAGGATAAAAACATTTGTTCTCGATTAGAAGTAAGAATATGCCGATAAGTTTTGATGCTTTTAATATATAAACTGTGAAAAAATCAAAGTTCTTAATCAAATTTTTCAACTAAATTTAGAAACTATATTAAAAAATTACTGCGATAAACATTTTAAATAATGCTAATAAAACTACATCGCTCTTGTTTCAAAACAAAAAAAAAAATTTTGTAAGTAATCGTGTTTAAATTTGAATTTAAATATTCGATTGCCGTAGAACAGAATCGTTTTTTTAAATATCGTTCGAAATATCGAATTCCGTTATTCTGCTTTGATTCCGAAGAAGAAAAATATCATCATGAACGATCGTTGGGAAACTAAAAAGAGAAAAGGCGATCTCAGCCCTTCTATGATAAAGGAAGATTCCTCTCAAGTGAAGAAACCGACTCCTGTCGATCAAAAAATGCTTCGGAGTTTACACCACGTCTTCTATGACACCAGCAGAAAAATGCAAAACGATATTCTAAGAAAACAGACAGGAAGCAAGAGAACTCAAAAACACGGAACATCTAGGAAGAGATCGAAGACAAGGACGATCGGAAGAAGACGATCAAAATTGAAAAGGGTAGGAGAGAATAAAGAAAGAGGAAGATCTAAGAGGAAAAAGGAACGAAGCAGATCTCGTAGAAAGGGTAGTCGCAACAGAAAGAGAATAGGAAGTCCATAGAACGGTAATCTTATGAACGTCCTCGAAACCGAAAATGGAATTGCTAGATTAGTGTAATCTAGTAACCAAACGGCTCTTTTCAGAGCCTTGTTTTTATTGGTAAAGAGTAACCAAATTGATTTTAATAAATAACAACTAATGCATTCTATGTCATAGATTCAGTTTTACTTTAAATTTTGAATCATTCAGAACGTTTCGAACATGTAACATTGTCTTATTTTCTGAACTCTGAAATAATAGGATCAATTCAAATCAATCAAACACAAGATTTGCTTACTGTCGTTTTCTAACTTTAAAACTAAATTTAATACAAAATTTAAAGTGTTTATCCCAAGAACTAAAATCTTTAATTGAAAATTTTATGTCAAATTTTTAAAATTTATCTTAAACGGAACAAGTGTAGTTCAATGTTTTACTAATAATATACGGGTACAGTAAGCTATATAAGATTAATAGAATAAGGCAACATAACATATGAGTGATTTGTCAAGTAGAGTGCCACTTGGGAGGACTTTGTAATGCAAATTGTCCCATATTTAAGAAAGCCCAAAAAATTCCATGTGGCCAGCCATAACCAGCTATCGGTGTTTATTGATTTTTTTATCCACTCAGTCACTAATATATGCGTATGTACTGTTAATACATATCATATGTATATATTAATATTTATGATTAATGCATCATCGTTGGATCAGAAATAAATGATTATGACTTTGTTAGTTTGACATGCAACCTTATGTCAATTCGACGTCATCCCCAATTGTACAATGTGAAATCAACTGACATCAAATTTATGCAAAAATGTATATCTCAATCGATCGCATAAACATCATATCCTTATCAAAGATGATAATGAAACCATTAAATAGCTGTATCCTAGAAATGAACTTGCCAAAGATGGCTTTCCCCTGTTACTATAGATAATATTTGCAAACTTTAACATTTGCCATCATTTCATTGTTTAAATATTGATCAAAAACCCTGTTAGGAATATACATGATAGCAATAAATGTTTTCAAATTTATTATATTATAAATAAGGATAATTTATTAATAAATTACATTTGTTTACGCCCATTATTATTAATGAGATATTAAATTGTTCCGAAACTTCATATTAAATCAATAATAAAGTTAGTTGTATTATCTAACACCAATATTAATCAGCGAATTTGGCTAAAATTTCATTTAAAAATGAAATTATAGCCAAATTAATATTGGTATTAACATAACTGGCTATTTAAAATTTCAGGTGTGTTTTTAACGATTAATCAAAATTCAACTAATACTGCATTACTTTTAATGTTTAGATTAAAATCAAATAGAGGAGAAGGTGGTATTATGGAACACTGCGGGTATTATGGAACCACCCCATTTCGAACTGATAATAAAGGCGAACTGCAGCGGAATGTGACTGAACTGAACTAGACAGACATCCATAGCAAGGGGAAACCCCGTTTTACTTCAGTTAAACAGTTGTTCACATTTAATCAGCAAATTTGTTTTTTTCAAAATTCGCAAGTTTTGAATGCTAAGTGAATTTAATTATTTTTAAAATATAAATCGTGAAGTTGTAGGTTCACTGGTGCATGTATTCCATTCCAGAGACTTAGAGGTACATATTAATCTGTGTGATGTTCACGTTTTTTAAAATTCGGTCTTGACAGACATAAGTTAATTCGAGATGGCAATGCGTGAAATACGAACCCCATTGATGCTTTTACAGTAATATGGAACTCAACTCCTTCGAACTTTCTATTTGCAAGCACACATTCCTCCGGAGCAATTTGTGAAAAAGACACTAGGTAGAATGTCAATTCTTCCTGAGAATATCGAAAAAAAGCTGCTGGAATATATATTGTTGATGGAGGTCATATTTTTCTATTATAAAAGCATTTTTGCGATAAAATACATTGGAGTAAATAATTTGGTAATTATTTAACATTTTTTGTCCTTTCCTATTTGTTTTTGGCTACATTAAAGCATTTTTTTGAAAATATACAGTAAGGTTCCATATTACCACCCGATTTTCTCTAAGCCTACTTTCGGACTTTTTTACAAAAGCCTTCAAAAACCATACTTATAATTACACTAGCAAAAAATCCAATTAGGAACATTTAGTTTACTAGTTACCAGTACTTTTTGCACAAAAAATGTAGTTATGATACCTTGTTTACAATTCACTAAAATGTAATTGGGGTTCCATAATACCACCTTCTCCTCTACAATATAATATTCTTAATTTATATACGTTTAGTTAAATTATTACACTGGTGATATTAATTATCAATAATTATTGCTATAAAGCAATTTTCTAAATACATAACATTTGTGTACAGTTTGAAATATTATGTTGAACTTTATGAAGACGCAGTCTTAACTATTATTATCGCTTTTACAGTATCTTATACGTTTTTGTCGAATCTATACTTTATATCACAATACAATATACGATCGTCATATTATAACGCATTAAATAACTACTTAATTACAAATAATATTACAAAAATAAATAACTATATTCATACAGTTACATTATGTTCACATAATTGCAGTATTTTTCTCCTTATAAGATACACATTTGTATTGGACGCATCTTATTTTTCATGTTGATTTTTTTGGGAAAGTATTATTCGCAGTATAAGATGCATTCGACTTATAGGACACATTCTAATATACAGATAAATTTTACGTACAAAACAGGAAGTATTATAAGACGAAAATTGTGATATATACCGATATTATCTTTTTTTTACGCTTTGTATTTTGTATTTATAAAAATTCATTACCGCACTTGAAAATAACTTCTACTGTACAATAGGGGAAACCAGGACAGAATGAAACCATAGAGTTGGAAGACTGCTTTGGCTAGTATTTGCAAGTAAACCAATCTATTTACAGTCTTGGAGCGAGGTAGAACAGAACATCCTATAGTTTTTGGTCAGTGAATGTGCAAACTAGCGAGAACTTCAAGAACTCCGTAATAGATCCTACAGCAATGCTTGCAACGTCGAAGTCACTGTGCTGAAACAGAGTTCATCCTTTTCCAGCAATATATTGTAACTTTTGCTAATTCTTATTCTCATTATAAGTCAAACAACCGGCTCAAGTTGTTCAACAAGTCAAAAAAGTGCCATGGCCATGGCACTTTCACGAAATCTATCGGAGGTTTGATGAATGAGACTGATATCAGTAATGGAATGACAATTGTGAAATATACAATAGAAACCCACTTGATGTTATATTTTCAGTTATAATATATATAACTAAATTAAGTTATGAATTAAATAATTCTACTTGTGTAAGCAGACATTTTTCCAGATTAAACTTATTTGGAATATTCTTTATTGTTTAAATTTTTATAAGCAACGCTACAAGGCACATGGTAGCCACCTCCTTTTAACAAATCCCTAGAAATACAACATATATAAAACAAAATAACAAATCAAATTAAGTATCGGTATTATGCGTAATTTTTGATAGTTAAGGTAAAGAACATTTTCCACTTGAATTAAAGATACTTGATGTCTACAGAAAAGAAATCGTCGTGAAAAGAGGTTACAAAAACAACTATTATCCCGAGAAAAAGAAACGAGTTAACATGAAAAGAAAGTAATCAAGGTTCAATAAGACCATTGAAACTTTTATGAACAAAGTAACAATCTATTTTTCGTAATTGAAGTAATCTGGCCGTAGAATATTTCAAATCTTACTTTATTAAATATTATTTATTGTCAATTTTATTTCAGGTATTATAATAAACATTAATATGACAATTACTTATCAATTCAATGTGGCTAACTCGAGCTTCTTCGCTTTCGGAAAACTGTTATTAAAATGGAGAGGAAGTGTCTACAAGCTAATTTATAAAGAACTTTTGTTTTACGCTCTGGGTTATGCCATTATAAGCACCAGTTATCGATTATATATGACAGAAGAACAAAAAAGGTAATAAAACTTTTATGATTTATGTAATTTAAATATTATTTTAAGCTGAATGTTATTTTTATTCAATGTAGAACGTTCGAGAGATTAGTGCTTTATTGTAACAAAACGATAGATCTAATTCCGCTCTCTTTTGTACTTGGATTTTACGTAACATGCATTGTCACTAGATGGATGAATCAATTTGTTGCAATACCTTGGCCGGATAGGTAAATAATTTGCTTGCATCGTATCTAAAACTTAAAAACTAAAAGTAAATAAATGTTTATGACTTAATTAGAATATTTTATGTATTACAGAACAATGCATTGTGTAGCAATGTATGTCAATGGAACAGATGATCGAGGTAAATTAATTCGTAGGACGTTGATGCGTTACATTAATTTGTGTATAGTTTTACTATATCAGTCCATCAGTGGTGCTGTCAAGAAACGATTTGCATCTACAAAGCAATTGGTCGATGCAGGTTTGTTTTTATATGACTTTGTTTTATTTTATAGGATTATTTAGGATACTGTTGTTGTCAAATTTTCGTCTCGACTAAATATGAATATTTATAAATTTAATGTGGTTAATATGTATCTGTTGTCAAAAGGAAATATTAATATCAATTATTCTTTATAGGACTTAATATATTCTAATGTTTAATTTTTTTCCTTAAAATAAAAATGCAAAATGCAAAATGAAATAAGAAATATTCATCTTAATATTGCTTTAAATTTATTTAACCTCGTAGAAATGATCATAATTGAACTGCATTTTTACGGCTCTCTAAAATGTTACTATTTACATTTTTGGAAATTTTTAATTATTTTTCGTCCATTTTTATAATTTTCAGTGTTTTAAATTATTTATATGTTCCATTCTAGAAGTATAGCTGTCGCCATTTAAGTCAACCTAAAATTCAGAATAATCTGTCATCAATGAGATAGTCATCAGCTTAAATGGCCTTCTGACCCCATATCAAATCATGTAATAGTTGCTGTTTATCAGTCATCTAATGATACTCAGTTATCTATTATTCTTATTCCATACTTGATTATTTGAGAAACTATAGTTATTTATTCGTATATCTATATGATTCTATTATCATTTTTTAAACGTAACACATAATAGTATAGGTATTTGATGATCGGATATCGATCCCCAGATGTCCAGATTTTCAGATCCCCAAAGTCATTTTGGGGCTCTGGAAATCGCCTCGGAGCAAGCAACCTTAGGAATTTTTTGGGGATGGTTTATATCGGATACGTCGGGCTTCCTCTCTCACCACCAGGCAATCCCACCGTAGACCTGGCTCAAAAAAACCCCCTCTTTGTGACTATAGGACGAAAAGAATGAAAAATAAAAACAAGCATAGCTATTCATTATATTATTTTAATTTTTAAATTATCTTTTTAACGAAATCTGTTTCTTATATAGAATGGTAAAACAAAGATAGGAATGGCAAACATCTGCGCAAACTAAAACAGTATATAGGAAGAATATATATTTGGCACATGGCATGTTTCATACTATTTAGTTTTATCAGAAGTTATTTATTTTTATTGTAAATATCCACAATAATATTTATAATATTCTATATCCTTAATTCTTCAATAATGAGCATTTCAAAATGATACAAAAAATAAATAAATAATAGAGATTCCAATGAATTAAATAACACAAAATTAGATAAATTATACTATTTTCAGCTTTTCATTTTTGCGTACATTTAGTAATACTGTATTGTTATAATTTATATTTACTTGTTAGTTACAGTAATGTATTATGTAATTTACAGTATATTATATATCTGAGTTTTTGTTATTATATATTGTCCTCTTAATTCTCTTAGGATAGAAGGAATACAAAAACAAAAATTACATTTAGTTCGTTATTTTATTATCAGTTTTTCTTTATTCATTATTACATGCACTTTCTTTCTTCATAAATTATGAATCCATAGTTTGTGTGTCCATATCACTTTGACTTACGCATGCATCACCTTTTCAAATAAAATGCAGTAAAACTCCAATTATTCGGACTGACCTCAGGCTTTGTTAAAAATCAATAGGCCTGTATGTATATATACTGTACAGTACATACTGGATATGCATGAAAATTAATTTTTTAAATACGAGTATAGAAAATAAACTATATTTATTTGTAGGTAACATTTTCACATTTAATATTTTATTTCCACATAATTGTGTAGTTTACTTATGTATTAAACGGTGTGTTTGGATTTTAAAAAAATAGCTATTTTAAACAAAAATCCAATTATCCATATCTGTATTCCTCATATCCGGATGGTCCGAGGTCCCAATTAATTCGAATAATTTAAGTTTTACTTTATAGTTTAGATATTTTGAAACGCATGCCCAAAAAGATGTGCAACCAAGCTGGAAATATTGTAAATAATAAATTTAGTAGCAAGTTTATTCAGTCTTATTTTTGGTATTAATAATTTTTTTAATGTTCACAAAATAAAAAATTCATAGGATTTATGACATCGGAAGAAAGGACTATTTTCGACATAATACCGACTAAAGTAAACAAACATTGGGTACCTCTCATTTGGTTTGTCAACTTACTGCAAACAGCACAGAAAGAAAAGAGAATCGAATCTTCTGCAGCTATTAAACACATATTAGAAGTAAGTAAACCAACATCATTAACCCGACCTATGTACGGATTAACAAACTTTATTACTGTATAGGGTGACATAGGATTGACGAATTCATCTTATATATGAGTTTTAAAAATATTACATTGATACGCTGTTAGTGATGAAGTGTTAAAGTTCATTATTACAATTTTTCAGGAAGTTAATGAGTTGAGATCCAAAACGAGTCTCATGTGGGGATATGATTGGATCAGTATTCCTTTAGTTTATACTCAGGTTATGTATGATAAATTACTTGATTTTTTGAACACGATAACATAATACATTGATTTTCAAAATACAATTTCAGGTCGTAACTTTGACCAGCCATTTATTTTTCCTCACTTGTTTGATTAGTCGTCAATATCTAGATCCAAATCAAGGATATCCAGGACACGATTTCGATTTATATTTTCCTATATTCACATTTTTTCAATTCTTCTTTTTTATGGGATGGTTAAAAGTAAGTCGATAAAATAAAATGACAAGTTTATAAATTATAATTAATTACTCTATTGCTAATTTTTATTCATTATTTAGCAATATGTGAGCTTTATTTAAGGATTATTTAATAATAAGTATTATAGTCCATTTTAAAATTTATTTCTGTTTATTTGAATGATTAATCCATTTATTTTATTATTTATGTAAAATTTAGCATAAAGTATTATAAAGTTTATATATAATCATTCGAACTTTATTTTACTTAAAAAAAAAAAATATTATTTTTAAAATAAATACGAAATGAACAATGTTATCATGAATATTTCTCTTGAATAATTTAAAATTTTTCTTCCTTTTAGTATGTTGACAACACATTTCCTCGCATTGACAATACGAACAGAGGCAATCAGCATTAATATTAACCATTCACAAGTTTCTAAAAGATTGTTTTAATGTGATTTAGAAATAACCCAAATAATTTCATTTATAATAATAAAATTTCTCAATTTAAAAGATCTGGAGCCGTATTCTGGTTACAGTCTCTGGTCTCTCGTCTCTCACAAGCCGGTCGCTGATTGGCTAATCATTTGGATTAGCCAATCAGCGATCGGCTTGTGAGAGACGAGAGATCAGAGACAGTGACCAGAATACGGCTCCTGAATGCCATTACTAAATTTATTATTTAAATACTTAGCCAAACGTCAATCAGATTTTATATTATTTAGTTAGACTGTTTAATTTTGGAAAAATCGCAAAATGTTTGAGAAACATTCAAAGTTATAGAATAAAATTCATGAAAAACTTACAAGATAAATGTCGATAAAAATATTTTAGGAAAATGAAGAACTCAGTTTGCAAACCAGGTACTGATGCAGTTAATTATTCCATTTTTAGGTAGCCGAACAATTAATTAATCCGCTCGGAGAAGACGACGATGATTTTGAAACAAATTGGATGATTGATAGAAATATTCAGGTATAAATCTAAAGTAATCAATATGTAAATATATTGATTAAACATTTCAAAATGTTTGTTTTTAAAAGTATTAGAAATTGTTTTAATTGTTTAAACGTATCAAATTATTTTTTAATTCAAAAACATTTAATTTCTAAATTGTTTTTGTCGTCCTTTAAAAAGTCGTTTAAATTTTAAATTCTAATTTTAGTTCTTGTGATAATCGCTTTGACAAAGATCTAAAATTTCATTATAATGTTGAAAAATATAAGTTTAATTACTATATATGTTAGGCCTAAAGATAAAAACCGCTCAATGAACAAAAAAAACCAGAACGTGTTGTGGCTTTACAGAAACATCCATAACAAGAAATGTGGCATCCTGGCTGCTTGTAAAATGCCACAACGCGTTCTGACATTTTAAAATCTGCCATGATGAGAAATTTCTGTCGGAGCTGTTAAAAAGAATAATCACAATATGTAACAACCTATTGTAATTATTCTTGTATGCGCACCTGATAAAAATTCATTCTGTTTTTTCTACTGCTGTAGAACAACACAGTGCATTTTTATCAGGCGCACATATAACATTGCCATTTTACCCTCATCGAGGAAGAAGAACTGAGCCATTTCAAAGTCAACACAACCATCCGTCAGTTTTGATCTGACGTCACATCAGCGAAAACGACTGGACTTCATCAGTTGAGCGCCAAAGAAGGTCTACTTGAGTGATTCTACGCTCGCAAAGAGTTTGCAACTGCTGACAACTTCATCAAAACACATTATGTGCCTTCAAGTTCGCAATCTCTCCGGTTAGCCTCAAGTATAACCTATGGAAGTAAGCTGGCAATCGCGAGATGTACTGCATTAATAAAAAATTCAAATATCATCCGAAAGATATCAACCGTAATTTTAAGTGTATTTCTAACAGTTGCTGCAAAAGTAATTGAGCTTGTTCTTAATTATTACACATATTTAGTCATGTCTGCTGAATTCTCAATTTGCTGCTATAGAATAAACAGGAAATGATATGATGCTTCGTGGTACATTGATAATGCTGGAACGCGTTGTGGCACGTTAATAAACAGTCCTAACATAAATTTCGCATTATGGGATGCTTTAAAATGTCAGAATGGCAATGGCTCTTTATTAGTGTATTTATAGATAATGTTTATTTAATAAATATTTAATTATATTTCTTATTTTTACTGGTAGATAATGAATAATTTTATTAATATCCTTTTTGAAACAAATCATCAAAGATTTTAGTTTAAAATTTTCTTGAAAATTAAAATGAAAACTCATAGAACTAACTTCATTCGATTTTGAATCTATTTTATTTGAAATTTAAAGTGTATTGTTTAAAGACTTTTACAACGGATTTAATAAAGAATAGATTTAATATATATTTTTTAATAAAATAATGATATTTAAATTACTTTTATTATCGTTGATCATGGTACAGTAGAACCTCGATTATCCGGACCTCTATTATCCTGATTTTCGATTATCCGGATTGTTCAAAGTAAACGAAAATTTTACGAATTTGCTGATTTGCACTTGGCGAATTACGACACTGTTTATGTACGTGATGGAATGCATAACTTTTTTTGTTTCAACAACGTCTCACCCAGCACAGTGGTCGTAAACTCTTAAATATATTTTACGTAGTAATAAAAATATAACTTGACATACGGATTTATAAATAATTTATATTCAAATTACATCATTTCTATGACCAAGGGCGGCGTAAGGCATGGGCAACGTGCGCCACCGCCTATGCCTCGCGGTCCGAAGGGCCTCGCGTTTCGAAGGTTTATGCATTGCATACTTAAAAGCCGCCAACGCGACGAAAACATTTTACTCGTCATAAAACGATAAATAGTTTGTCAAATTTTTATTCATAAAAATGCAGTTTCAACTGCTTTTTATTTTATAAAATCGGTCTTCTTGCGCCACCAGAGGGCTTTTTAAACAATAGGTAGTCTGTTAGCGTTGGTCAGTAGTACTGTAGTCTAAATTAAATACGAACGTTTGTTTCTTGAAAATTTGATCACGATTCAAATACAGTAGAGGAGAAGGTGGTATTACAGAACCCCAATTACATTTTAGTGAATTGTAAACAAGGTGTCATAACTACATCCACATTTTTTGTGCTAAAAGTACTGGTAACTTGTAAACTAAATGTTCCTAATTGGATTTTTCGCTAGTGTAATTATAAGTATGGTTTTTGAAGGCTTTTGTACAAAAAGTCCGAAAGTAGGCTTAGAGAAAATCGTGTGGTAATATGAAACCTTACTATATATTTTCAAAAAAATGCTTTAATGTAGCCAAAAACAAATAGGAAAGGACAAAAAATGTTAAATAATTACCAAATTATTTACTCCAATATATTTTATTGCAAAAGATGCTTTTATAATAGAAAAATATGACCTCCATCAACAATATATATTTCAGCAGCTCTTTTTCGATATTCTCGGGAAGAATTGACTTTCTACCTAGTGTCTTTTTCACAAATTGCTCCGGAGGAATGTCCGCTTGCAAATAGAAAGTTCGAAGAAGTTGAGTTCCATATTACTGTAAAAGCACCAATGGGGTCCGTATTTCACGCATCGCCATCTCGAATTAACTTATGTCTGTCAAGACCAAAATTTAAAAAACGTAAACATCACACAGATTAATATGTACCCCTAAGTCTCTGGAACGGAATACATGCACCATTGAACCTACAACTACACGACTTATATTTTTAAAATAATTAAATTCACTTAGCATTCAAAACTTGCGAATTTTGAAAAAACCAAATTTGCTGATTAAATATGGACAACTGTTTAACTGAAGTAAAACGGGTTTTCCCCTGGCTATGGATGTCTGCCTAGTTCAGTTCAGCCACATTCCGCTACAGTTCGCCTTTATTATCAGTTCGAAATGGGGTGGTTCCATAATACCCGCAGTGTTCCATAATACCACCTTCTCCTCTATTTACTTTTAATATTACCGATATGTCATCGAAAAGAAAACGTGTTGTATTATCATTAAAAGACAAATTAAAGTATTGGTTTCGGTTATCCAAATTTTTTCTTATCCGGCTTACCTTCATCTCCAATTAGTCCGGATGATCGAGGTTCTACTGTACTATAAAAATTTTCGTATAATTTAATTTAATAAATACAGTGTATAATTTTTTGCCTAAAAAAGTAGGCACATTTTGCATCAAAAATATTCAAATAGCTTTTTTAAAATTAACATTAACATCTAATAACTGTAGAAATTAGAAGTTCGTGTTATTTAATAATCAGCCTGCTCAAGAAATTCATACAAACAGTTAGGAAGGAATCATAAAAAATGGATGCTAAAATACTGTACTTTTAAAATAGATGATTCGTCAGATAGCAAAAATTAAACTAGTTCATAACTTTTCTCAATACGAAGTGTCTCTTTAGTAGAGAAATATATTTCTAGATTTCTACAGATACAATTCATACGCTTTAAAATCATTTTGGCTTTCCTTCTCATTTTTATCTGCTCTGNTCAGAAAGTAGGCTTAGGGAAAACCGAGTGGTAATATAGAACCCTACTGTATGTTTTCAAAAAATGCTTTAATGTATCCAAAAACAAATAGGAAAGTACAAAGAATGTTAAATAATTACAAAATTATTTACTCCAATGTATTTTATCGAAAAAATGCTTTTATAGTAGAAATGTATGATCTCCATCAACAATATATATTCCAGCAGCTCTTTTTCGATATTCTCAGGAAGAATTGGCTTTCTACCTGGTGTCTTTTTCACAAATTGCTCCGGACGAATGTCTGCTTGCAAATAGAGTTCGGAGGAGTTGGGTTCCATATTAAAAGCACCAATGGAATCGCCATCTTGAATTAACTTATATCTGTCAAGACCAAATTTTAAAAAACGTGAACATCATACAGATTAATATGTACCCCTAAGTCTCTGGAACGGAATACGTACACCAGTGAACCTACAACTACACGATTTATATTTTAAAAATACAGTAATTAAATTCACTTAACATTCAAAACTTGCGAACTTTGAAAAGAAAAAAACAAATTTGCTGATTAAATACGAACAACCTTTTAACTGAAGTAAAACGGGGTTTCTCCTTGCTATGGATGTCTTCCTAGTTCAGTTCAGCCACAATCCGCTATCAGTTCGAAATGGAGTGGTTCCATAATACCACCTTTTTCTCTACGCTTTAATATGTCAGTGAACCAGAATGATGAGATGAGTAGGCTACATCATTCTGGTTCAGCGCATTACGGATCACAGTTGTACATAATGAACAAAATTTGCATCAACATGATAAAACTCACTGACAGGTGCTTCACTGATAAATTTATAATTTCATCTGCATACCTACATATTTTATATACATAAATATTAACGGTATTTGGATTTTCATCAGCCAATATATTTCATAATGCTGTGCAACTATTTTTTTTATTTATCTGTACTATTTCCTTATCCGGTAAATACTGTAATGTCTTTTTACAGCATGAAAAATATAAAAATTATAATTACAAATGAATAATTACATTAATTGCTACTCTTAGAAGAAAGGTAAAAATTTCATTCGTGATTTTGCGAATGGAATTTTTAAGAATAGAATTTACTCAATAATTTGAGTAAATTAAACTTTGTTATTAGTCTCTATAAAAGTATACTTTTTGATTTCATTTTTCTTCCGAGTTTTCTTTATACATTAAGCAAATGGAAATTTATAGGCCTAGTTAATAAAAATTGTCATAGTTTAGAAAAAGAGGAGTTTAGAAAGACTTGTCAATGTTTTAGAATTTATAATTGTCAGAGTATTAATAGGAAAACAAAACTCCTAGGCAGGGGCGTACCTACATTTCGTACATTGGGACACTTGGGAAACGTGTCCTTCCTTTGCCCTTTTCTTAATTCCCAATAAAGCTCTAAGATTGTATTTTATTTTTAAATTAGTAACTCATTTTTATCAAGGAAAACTTTTTGCTGATGATAAAATAAAAATAAAAATATTTCTTAACCGAAAATTTGTTTTAGTGGGTCGTGATTGTTCAGTCGAGTACCGAGGTACCATTGTATTTGATTAACGCAATTTTGATACAGCCTACGCGGTAACATCGAAGGATTAATTAACTGCGTAAATCAAGATATACCTATATATACATAGACTATATATATTTAAGGGAATAAAACAACCTTATTTTGTTTTCTTTTCTTTTAAAGAATTACATTATGGTCTAGCACCAAATCAAATTTTCCTTTTTTTTCTGCTTTTAAAAATAGTATCGTAATTATTCATATTTGATCTATTAAAACATATCAGTAAGATATTATATTATTTCAATGCAAAACCACTTTTTCCAAATAAAATTTTTCGATTTAGTCTTTTGATATTTCTATATTTGAAAAATTTTATTACATTTTATGGAATAAAATACTGGAATAAAAGTTTTGTAAGATTACACAGAAGCATCTTTGATTCATAAAATACCTACTTATCGTGGTTCCACCATGCACATGGTGTAAGTTGATTTTATTCTTTACACTTATATAATTCAGATGGAAATTTTTTATTTTTCTTTATTCGAGAAATTAAATGAAGTATACAAATTTCGATTTTATAGCATCAACAATGCATCATCTGAATGAATAATAAAATTAATGAAAAGCAATTGCTTATATATAAAAATATATCTGAATAAATGTATCAGAACAAGTACAATTCTTGTTTGAAATAATCGTGGGTAATTTAAGTACGAAATGATAGAGGAGAAGGTGGTATTATGAAACCCCATTTTCATTTTAGTGAGTTGTAAACAAGGTATCATAACTACACCCATACATTTTGTGCGAAAAGTACTGGTAACTATTAAACTAAATGTTCCTAATTGGATTTTTCGCTAGTGTAATTATAAGTATGGTTTTTGAAGGCTTCTGTACAAAAAGTCAGAAAGTAGGCTTAGGGAAAACCGAGTGGTAATATAGAACCCTACTGTATGTTTTCAAAAAATGCTTTAATGTATCCAAAAACAAATAGGAAAGTACAAAGAATGTTAAATAATTACAAAATTATTTACTCCAATGTATTTTATCGAAAAAATGCTTTTATAGTAGAAATGTATGATCTCCATCAACAATATATATTCCAGCAGCTCTTTTTCGATATTCTCAGGAAGAATTGGCTTTCTACCTGGTGTCTTTTTCACAAATTGCTCCGGACGAATGTCTGCNATCAAGATATACCTATATATACATAGACTATATATATTTAAGGGAATAAAACAACCTTATTTTGTTTTCTTTTCTTTTAAAGAATTACATTATGGTCTAGCACCAAATCAAATTTTCCTTTTTTTTCTGCTTTTAAAAATAGTATCGTAATTATTCATATTTGATCTATTAAAACATATCAGTAAGATATTATATTATTTCAATGCAAAACCACTTTTTCCAAATAAAATTTTTCGATTTAGTCTTTTGATATTTCTATATTTGAAAAATTTTATTACATTTTATGGAATAAAATACTGGAATAAAAGTTTTGTAAGAAGATCGAAACTACGATGTAGCAGTAAAAATATATAACGTTTTAATCTTGTCTTTTGATTACTGTTAAAAGATAAAAAAAAATTTAAAATAATCTCTTCTATATTATCAACTTTTTGCGATTGACTGTATATTGCATATGTGAGATAAGCCGTGGGTCAGGGGTTAATCTCCTACTGACCACTTAATCGGCAACAGGTTCATAAAACCCGATCTCGGAGTCTGTTAGATGGCTAGGAGGGCAAATCGAGTGGGTAGTGCGTCGGTAAGTCGGCAGGCGTCCTTAGTTTAACAAAATAACAAAGCATTTATTGAATCAACAAATCTAAGCTACAAGAGGCGAACTTACTTCTAAGGTTAAATGCGGTTATATTAAAATATTTACAGAAATTGGCGACGAATTTCGTAGCTATGTCGCTGACCTAATTTCTAGTTCGAGAGAGAGCGCTTTTACAAATTCTAACCCCTAAATACCTCTTGATGGAAGGGAGAACGTCCTCTGTATGGAAGGGTGTGGTGTCTTCGGTGTCTTCTATCCGATGTCTTCTTTCTGTAGCTGGATCAAGTCCGCTGTATGGAGGTTCGGGAGTCGAGGTGGGCACTATCACAAAGTATAACTTCCTATGACGAATCGCCCTGAGCTTCTTCTTCTTCTGTGTTTGTTTATATGGAGAATTTAGCTCTTTATAGGCTCTCTCTCCGATTCACCATCGCCCTGAGCTTCCGGAGGTCTCCCTTTTTTTGTATCCTTGTCGCGAGAGAGCTGACACGTTATCGACTTTTGTTGACGATGACGGTGCATTCTTCACACATAAGTGTAAACTTTCTCAGCTAGTCGTTATACAATCGGTGAGATCCGATCTAGTACAAATTCTTCGGGTTTTTTCCGAAGATAATTAACAGAAAATTTAGGTTTTTAAGACCCCCGTAAAGAGCTCACACATAGTTTGGCTCTGGAAGAATATACAGTTTCGTATATAATATATATTGACCTATATATACTATATATAGAAAACTGTCATCTGAGAAAGGTTATATACGACAATGATTTAACAAGAATTAAAAACTTACATTAATTTATTTTACTTTTCAGAATACCAAACCAAGAACAAAATTTTGTATTTGGGCAATATTTAAACCAAGTTTCTTTTTGTGAAAGTTTTTTAACTTGCCTTTCTCAATGTTTTTGCTGTAGATCCATTTGCCACAAAATATGGAATAGCAGGTATTTTCTTATTATTTTTGAATCTAACTTTTTCTCGATTGTTTACGCACTAAACGTTTGTTTATTTCAGATTAATTTATAGAGAGAAACCTTCGAAGACAGCATTGCCTATTGACCAAACTGTTCGATTAAATAAAAAACATACTCGAACATTAGGATCAAAATCGTCACTCTTTGAGAATCATTATTTAGGATATTTAAACAGGTAAAATTTACATAATTAATTAACATTATATTTTGATGATAAAACGTATATTTATTGCAGAGATGAAAGAAGAAACAGTTCATTCAAACGTTTGAGCTACGATTATACTCCTGGTGAAGGTTATGTTTGTGGACCAAGCAACTTACCATACAGGTCTTGTAGACCATCTATTGATAGAACTGCGTTACAACAACGGTAAAAACAGTTTAGTATATTTTGTTTAACTTATGTATGGCACAATATACATTAAATAATTATGTTGATTTATCAGCATGTCAATAACGGATCACAACTGCATAATAGAAGAAGATATCGTTCCATATTTAGAAGATAAAGATGAAATAGATTTAGAAGAAGAAAAATAGTTTTTCAATTTTATAAAATTCAAATTTATATAGAACAATGAAAATATTGGTTAATGATAGATTTATCTATTATTAATAGCAAAAATAATGATATAAAAATTTTCCAAATTATTTTTAGGATACATTAGTAATTCATTATAACAATAAAAAAATTCATACATTTTACAATAAAGTATTTTTTCTCCAGATATATTGTACTTCTTTCGAATATACATAAATAAGTTTTTTTAATTAAAAATTACAGTAGTGAATAAAAAGATAGCAATATACATTTATTGATATTAATTTTTATATAAATTAATCTAATTTATTTAATATTTTTAAAATCAAAATACGTATAAAAATCTATTGGAAAATATTCCAGACTATTTATTACAAAATAACTTAATTAATTAATAACAAAAATATATTCCTATCCCATGTATAATCACGTTGACAACGTTTTATTCAAGTTAGCGTATCTTATGGGAATTGTAATTATGAGGAGTTAACTTCTCTTTTATCAAGTTACTCCATAATAGTTCATAAGGACTTTACGAATAAAATTTTAGTAGATACATCTATCTACTAGCAAGTTGCAGTAGACGAATCTCAAGTTAAGATTTTGAGAGCAAAAGTAGGGTAACGTGGGGGAATTTCGACCATTAAGGTAATTTCGATCAGCTCATATCGATTAATTTTTTTTAATAATCAAAAATACTTTTATTTCAAAAAGTTGGCAGCTCGTACAACATTTGTTCATGCTGATCTATAGCGGGAGACACCTTTAACACTTGCAAAAAGTTAAAAGACACATTTTAGTTTACTCATAATAACTCTTGTTTTTATATACCTCCATTTAGACTTAACATATTACAAAAAAAGACTTTCTTTTATAGATTTTTGAACTCAGCTAAAAATGTTCAAAATATTTTAAATTTAAAAAATTTTGTAAAAGATCCTTATATGAGGTGTAATTTATGCCATCTTTTTTTAAACGTAACGTATCATTAACGATGTAAATTCGTCTCTGTAATCCAAAACACACGCTTTGGTAGACGTATCTCACAGCAATTTCTGGTTAGCAAATTTAACTTTTATTTTTTATTGAACTACATTTGTAGTTCAATGAAAAATATTTAGTTCAATTACATATTTACAAATGTAGTTCAATGAAAAATAAAAGTTAAATTTGCTAACCAGAAATTGCTGTGAGATACGTCTACCAAAGTGTGTGTTTTGGATTACAGAGACGAATTTACATTGTTAATAGTTACGTATCATGTTCATTTTTACTTTTATAGGAAAAGTATGGTGTACAGGGGAAAGTCACTACTAATTTGAGGTGGAGAGCATATATTTTAAATTAAATAAATTAAAAATATGATTAAAAATTGTAGCCAGGCATTGTGACGATGTCACAATAAATAATTTCTTGTTTTGTAATTTTATATTGATGTGCAAACACCAAGACAATTAGAAAATATATTTTAAATGTCATTCAATTTGTAACTGATAAAATTAAATACGTTAATTCCTAACCTCTTACAGTAATTCCGTAGGCAGACATTAAGAAAATTCTAAAAGATCACAGTCTCAATACAAATTTAGAAAATCACTATGGCTGCTGCTATTTTCGTTGTGTATTTGTCTCTTTAATCCGATTTTCAGTTCGGTAGACTATCATATACAGCATTCAGGTTATGAACTTCTTTTATTGGTTTGTCATATGCATTTCTTTGTCTTTGACCAATAAAATTTCGCGTAGTATTTATAATAATAATAATAAATATAAAATAAAAGTGGATAATTTAAAAAAAATCAGGTGTAGTATATAAAATTAATTGTGATTGTAAAAACCGAAAAATTATATAGGTGAAACAAGTAGAACTTTAGAATTAAGAATTAAAGAACATGAAGCAGCTATTAGACTAAAACATAATAATTCTCCGTGGTTCGACCATATAAAAAATAGTAAATGTAAAATAGATAGAAATAACATAAAAATAATTCACTTAGAAAAAGATATGTATAAACGCAAATTTAAAGAACATATAGAGATTATAAAATGTAAAGATGATTTAATAAACATTTCAAATGGTATGCAAATAGATCAAATGTGGTATAATATAATAGAGGGCGCTAATAGATAAATTGGTTTGTAATGTCTGGTGACATAAAATATTAAAGTGAAATATATTGTAAAAGTGTGAATGTATCCTCTTAAGTGTGTTAATAGTAATTACCACGTGTTATTAACCTGGAAAAGAAACGTTCATTATTGCTGCAACATTTCAATAAAGAGCATACGAATTTTCTTGAAAAAAGTTGTAATTATAAAGGTTTTTATGAACATTTGTAAAGTGTGAGTATTGTTATGTTTCTTGATGTAAAAAACATACAATGTTATAAAGTAATAATTATAAATATATTAATATATTAGGTGCAACGTATTAATGTGAATATGTAGTTGAAGTGTTTTTTAAATGGCTGTATTTTTTAATCTTTTCCAACGTTACCACCGAGGTTTTTAGAAAACAGAATCTGAGGTAACGTATAAGTGTTACAATTGTTTAATGGTTTTATGTCAGTAAATATTATCTACACGCGAAGAATTTTTGTAATCTCATTAATTGTATATAATTTTTAAGTAATTGTATATAAAAATCTTTTTAAACAGTTTGTACTGAAGAGGGACTTAAATTACAATTGAGTCCGAAATGCATATGACAAACCAATAAAAGAAGTTCATAACCTGAATGCTGTATATGATAGTCTACCGAACTGAAAATCGGATTAAAGAGACAAATACACAACAAATTTAGAAATTAAATATTAAGTGCAAAGTATGAGACAGAGTGGTAATAATTAAGTAAAGACTTTCATTCTACAGTTCTTTCTTGAAGAAGTGTCGGGCGAGAATTCTTAAGAATTTCGAATAATCAAGGTTTTTCGCCATGCATTTAAAAATTTACGAAGATAGTGAAAGGATACATACTGCAAATAGTTAAGCTATAAATAATATTTTGCAACATGATCGATCATAAATAAACTTAAATTAGTTAACACTTGCTTATTGTTTTTAATTTTTCCTATATTGCTAGTCCTCGAAATGTTCTCAGATATCAATAATCAAATACACTAGTCAAATATATAATTTTATTTATTTTTCAGCAAGAATTTTACAATTTTTATTTCATTTTTAGCGAGAATTATAAGTAATTTTATAAGTTACTATAAGTTTTTTTTCTGAAACTCTTCGCTTCTAAAGTTTTTTTGCTTCATCGTCTTTAAACACGTGTTCGGATGAATCCTGTCCTGTCCGGATTCTTTTCCCAATTCGTTTTCATTCTCCAACTCAATTATTTCTAGTTTGGTTTCTGTTTTACTTCGAAGATGTCAAAAAAGAAACATTCTCTTTCTCCTCTTCCTCCTCATCACTACCGCTTGAATCTTTATTAGGCGCATATTCGTTTGAAATGCTCGAATGTGTCGAATATTTATGAAATGGGATGACTGTGTGTCTGATCGGAAATCGATGATTTGATGTCGCTTTCAAAAGATAGATGTAAAGAAGAATTTTGCTTGAGTAAAGGTCCTTCACAGGAACATTATCGAGCAAGTATCATCTCTCAAATACCTCGGCACAATAATAAACGAACAATGTGATCAGCGTAAAGAAATAAGAGCAAGGATCGAACAAGCCAGAACATCGTTTATGAATATGAAAAAGTTTTTTGTTAGATTCGAATTGAGTTTGTCTGAGGATTCGAATGTTAAGGTGCTATATCTTTTCCATCCTGCTATATGGATGCGAAAGTTGGACTCTAGACCCCGAAACTGAGAAAAGAATCGAAGCTTTTGAAATGTATTTGTACAGACGAATACTTCGAATATCATGGGTGCAAAGGATTACTAATGTTGAAGTCCTGAATCGCATGAACAATCAAAAAGATCTCCTGCTGACCATCAAAATCAGGAAAACACAGTACATAGGCCATATAATGAGAGGAGAGAAATATCAAATACTTAGACCAGGGATGGCCAACACGTAGACCCCGGTCGACCGCAAAGGTTTTGAAAGTAGCCCGTGAAGCTAAAGTTGAATAATTTGCTTTCACTTAAATTAATGTTTAAAAATCTTAATTCGATAATTTATTCTTACAATAATAGATTCTCTGTGCAACGTACCCATACTGTTTGTGTGACCGTAGGGTCGGCACCTCTTCGGCGCCCTGTCAGGATGACACCACCGAGTCTCTAGGGGACTCGGAAATCGCGACTTTATGTCACGAGATTCGCGAGCGGTAGCGTGTGAGCGCTTGGATTCGGAGTAGAGGTGCGGAGAGAGACGAGGAAGTGACTCACTCGGACTCCATATTTTCTAACAAAAAATCAATTTTAATAATAAACAAAGAAAATACAGAGATATCGGGCATATTAGCGGACTTAATTATACTATTCCGTTCGAGAGAGAGAGTTTACAACCGAGTCGCGGGTTGATAAATACCTTTCTTTTTCCTAGGTCGCAGATCTGTAGTATGAGGACACTATGGACTCCTCTGAAATGGTCTTTCCACTAGTTCTTGACCGTTAACTGGAACTCGGAGGCGTGGAAGCACGGAAGTGGGATTGAGATTCTTAAAGAGACACGGTGTTACTTCTGTCACAGTGTTACTTCGGGATTTTGGTGCACGGGTTTTATCCTGGGTTACGGTTTTAATCCGGGGTCACGATTTTAATCCTGGAGGACGACTTTGTCGGGCGGACTTTGGATGACGACTGACTTCGGGGTCTTTTTTTCTTTTCTCTTCTTCATTCCTCTTGGGTTTTTTCCAGGAGGTCAGGTGATGGCCTTTAACGGTCGCACGTCCAATATGTCTTCTCCATCAAAAGTTCCTGGTGACACATCCCTGACTAACTTGATCCGACTCAACAAGGAACAAACTCCGTGGGAAATAATTTTTATGGCTTTTAGCCTAACTCGATAAAACGTTCGAATTTAACCGATTATATTTTCCAAATTAAAATTTAAAATAATACTTTATTGTGGGTCTGTTCGTCCCTCACATTTGTATTTATCCCGATGAACAATGCAAATGAATGTTAACGCATGCGCATATAAAAATCCTAAAATTGTTTGCCCATATTCATAGTCGCCAGCAGACTATATTTTACCATAAAAGTAGCCCCTAAGGAATAAAAGTTTGGCCACACCTGACTTAGACTAATATTAGAGGGCAAAATACAAGGAAAAAGATCTATTGGAAGACCAAAGAATCAACGGTTGAAAGACATCACAAGGTGGTTTAGGGCGTACACCTATGGAGATATTCCGAGCTGCTATATCGAGGACAACGTTAGCTATATGGATCGCCAATCTTCGACAGGAGATGGCGCATTAAGAAGAAGAAAGGTCCTTCATTCTCCGTTTCTTCGGATGATGATGATTTTGTCGATCTTCGTTTGAGATATTCCATTTCTGAATGTGCAACCGAATACGAATAGCCTTTGCATAGATTTACAATGAGAGAAATTAAGCAGAGGGAATGAGCAAGATAGCGAACACGACGAATGGAGAAACGAAAGCGACTGCAAAAATATAAATTTCGTAATTAGCATTTTCTGTATCGACAGTTGATCCAATTCCAAGATTTGTAAAATTGTTGATATCATTGTCGATGTCATTGTCAATATTCCTCCCGTTCGATGAAGAAAGAAGAAAATGACCGGATCTAATGTTCTTGACCATTCATTTTTTCCAATTAGTCATTTTATGTTTAATAATTTATTTATTTAAAGTAATAAATTTTAAGTAAAATAAACTAATTTTTTTACATAAAATTTTAACGAATTTTTTTATGATTTTAGAAAAAGCATATTTATAATCGGGTATTTAGTTACTGTTTATTAAACTCATACTTAGTTGAAGTCTTTGCAGATATATAATTTGAAATCATTTGGCTTTAATTTTAAGTAAACGATTCATTACAAGAATTCAAATTCAGATTTTAATATCAAAAGTAAATTGTTACCAGAGCCTCTTTGGCCATCGGCCGTTGCGACCGACGTTACCGCTTCCCGGGACGTGGACCCAGAGG
This sequence comes from Centruroides sculpturatus, assembly GCF_000671375.1. Taxonomy (NCBI): domain Eukaryota; kingdom Metazoa; phylum Arthropoda; class Arachnida; order Scorpiones; family Buthidae; genus Centruroides; species Centruroides sculpturatus. The sequence goes on from NW_019385041.1 coordinate 354,492, forward strand.
TTGGATTTTGGGAAGCGTGTTCGTGTTGTGAAACGGTGTTCGTTATAGTGACGTGAATGGAATCGTTGGCGATTGGATGCGACGAATGTGTCGTTGTTTGAACTGTGTGTTTCAGCGTGAGGGATGTTGTTGTTTATGTGCGTGGATGTGAATTACTAAACTAATGTGAGTACGACAAGGGGAAAAAAAATAAAAACCCCTTGTCTTCTTACATCTAGATTAGTAAATTAAATTTAAGGTTTTAGTTTGAATGTTAGTATGACAAGAGGAAAAAAAAAAAAAAAACCTCTTGCCTTCTTATCCTAAATTAGTAAATATAAGTATGACAAGAGGAAAAAACAAACGAAAAAAACCTCTTGCCTTCTTATCCTACGTTAGTAAATTGAAACTAAAACCTTAAATTTAAATGTTGTTAGTATGACAAGAGGAAAAAACAAACGAAAAAAACCTCTTGCCTTCTTATCCTAGGTTAGTAATATCCTTCAGAAATAGCAAAGGAAAAAGTCGTTCACTTCTCTTACGAAGCGACGCTTTTTCCTTTCCATCTTTGCCCACACCGAACGAGAGGATCCCACTCGTTGGAAAAGGGAGGAATGATCGAAACATTCCTCCCCTCCCAGTGCGTCAAAGATGATGTCGTCAACATGGAGACATTTCACCTTTCGGAACACGTCCGAATGGCGAAATGTCTCCTCTCCGTTCAACGCGGAACAGAGAATGCTGTCGACATCCGCTATTCCCGAAGGCGATCCCGTGAAGGAAGAACCCCTTCCGCAATCGATGGAAGAGAGTTCCTCTCCCCGCTCAAAGGGGGAAAAGACCCTCTCTTCATCGATTGCGGAAGGAGAACGCCCTTCACACTTCTTCATCTTCTTGGGCCGCAGCCAACGCCAAAACCGCCAGCTCTTCATTCTGTAAAGAAACAAAAAAACAATATATATTAAATTAATGGATTCGGATATACTTAACGCAGAAAAAGTTTAAGATTATACTCACGACGGATCGGAATTCGGATAGCTCGCGTTAGATCCTACCGGAAATTGCTAGAAAGTTCAAACTATATTTACAGTAGAGACGACCGACCCAGAACCAAGAAACTCTCTTACGTGTAATTTGTATTTGTACGACAGAAAATTAAAAACACGCCGCACGTAGCCATGCGAAAAAGGCACTCGTACTCGATCTCGAGCCCAAGTCGTAACAAGTGTTTCGTTCTAGAGCAATTTACCCTAACGTGCATACAAACGGTACGTCACATAAACGCAACGACGGCATTTAAAAGAGTTTCGTGCAAAGAAATTTCGAACGAGTCGAAGAAAACACAACACAAACGTACTGTACGAAGAAGCGAAACGTGTCAACAGCCGAACTCGCAATTCGGGACACGAACGTTTAAGTGGCACAAAGCATTTACAGAGGGTTACGTAAGTGTGGAAGATGGACTGCACTCAGAAATGACCACATTGTGAAAAGAGACAAACAGCTTAAGAAAAAGAATTCTTTGTGTCAAGCCTGTATAGATAACTGTTAAGTGTATTAGATGTGTTTTAGCTGCAGACAAGATAATTCTCGCAAAGTAAGCCATTGAAAAGCATTGTAACTAATACATAGATTCAATGGAGAAGTCGGAGGTTAAAGGGCGAAATTTTTGCCCGTCGAAGGAACATCCCATGCTTCAGAATACGGTCTCCGTCCATCGGACAATATTTCGAGAGTGTATTTTACTTAAAATTACGATACGCTTTACGATGGAATTCGTATTTAAAGTCAGTATTAAATAAGTTTTAATTAAATTTCTATAAGGATTATTTGCAAATATCTTATTCTTTGACCTTTTTATAAAATATAATCTAAATTAATTAATTACGAAAATAAACCAATAAACAAATACTTAATCCTTTGCATCCGTCGTTTTCGGCGATTCGGTCGCTTTCGAATGTGGCGGCTGGTTTAAAAGTCGAAATAGATGCGTTTCGGATGGTAATTCGAACGAAAAACACAAGCGACGGCAGATTTAAACGCAAATATGCAAAGTCCGAGTCGGCCGATGTCGTCTCCGAAGTTGCACTAAACGAAACGAAAATAAAATCTTAAAGCTAGCTAAATTCTAATTAAAATCTTACTTGGTGTAATGTCGGCGTCCACAAGTCTTCTTAAAACCACGTTCCGGTAGCAAAAAACACTGAAAAAAGCAAAAAACACAGCAAAAACCAGAGCACAGAGCGCACACGTCCGTCCGGCAAGCGAAAAACGTGCAAAGTGACGCAAAATCGTGTTGCAACAATACGCGTTTCCATAGAAACGGCAATTGTTGCCGTTTCTATGGAGATTAGAAAGCGCCTAACGAATTCGAATGCGATTGACGTCATGGGTTCTTTTTGAATTTTAAGGCTAAATATCGGCAATTTTTACGTTTCTATCCCCCGAGTGACGACGGATTGGGATCGACAGACTCCCTACCACTCTCCATCTTCGGTTTCCATTCTCCACGAGGGGTTAGAAGCGAGATTTTCTATAATCGAACGTCATCTTTACCTCGCCACCCCCCAAAACTAGAACAAATCCTTCCTCTCGTTCGTCGAGTATTTTCCGACGAATTTTCCGATTGACCGACAGCGCAATTTTTTATTAAATTTCGTAATATTTCATTTATCCGATGCCATTTTAAAAGCGGTTACCTGACGTCATCGAACGTTGGTTATATAGAATATGCGTGTTATAGTTTAGTTACGTAAACGTTAATTAAAGTGACATATATTAAATAAGCGAATTTTATGAATTTACCTGCCCGAAAAAAATATCTACGTATTTTACACGAAAGAATCATAATATTATAGTTGTTCTTGTACGGAAATGGAGAAAAGTGATGGGCCTACTGCTCGAAACGAACGATTTAATTTTGTTTTTATAATAAAAAAAACCGGCAACGAGTTGGGCAACTTTCTTGGCTGTTGTGAGATTTTATTTGAAAAATAACTTTTGCGTTTTTCTTTCTTTGGAGATTCTAGCTTTACGTGCTCTTTCTTCGATAGACTTATAATGATCGCTACGCGACCGTATAGAAACAGCCTAAACGCGCGTGTGGGGAAAGAATGCCTTCCGGGAGAATGTTATGGGAAACTGGCCCCTTTTCAGACGTCATCGACATGGAGAAAACCGGAAAACGCCATGCTGCCAGCCCGTCCAAGCGAGGCGCGAACCCTAGTTCCTAGGATTGCCAGTGTTCAGGGTCTAGTCCACTCAAGTGCGGGGACGAAGCCGCCCGACCACTGGTGGGCGACTTTCGTATTTTTTAACTACAATATAATAAATAGAATTGTCTGTGGCGCCATCTGTTATGTGATTTTGTTATAAAAAACAATTTCTGATCTTTCCGTATATTAATATTTTATAAAATTCATAAAATTTCTTAAGAGATAAATTCAATAAATATACACTTTTGTACATGGATTAATAAATAATGGCTTTTTATTTATTTTTTTAGATTTATGGTTGTGGATTAATTTAATAAAACAAAGTTGGTCAGGAAATGTCATGGAATTTAAAACAAAAATTCGAGTACGAACCCTGTATATAGTTAATCCGGGCCTCCTGTTCCTTTAATTATATTAATGTTAATGAATCCAGCAAGAATTAATAATTTTTCTAAGCTTGAATTTATCATTTGTCTTGTGTCCGAGTTGTTGTAGCCATCGATTCAATTTTCGATTTTTATCTTTGAATGACGCAAATGATGGCATCTTTATATTTAGTTTATGATGATTCTTGTTTCTTTTGGACTTATTTTTGATAATTACATTATTATACATTTTTCCTGTTTTATTTCGCTCTGTCAACTCATAAAAACTATTGATTGTCTTACGAATTCCCTTATCATCGTTGGCGTGCATTAATTTCTCATATCGTTTACTTTTGGTGTCATTCCATCCAAATTCCATTCGTCTGTTTCTCAGCTTCATATCCTTTATTCTCAAATCAGAAAATTCTCTGATCTCTCTTAATTTCGCCAATCTTTTAACTGCATTTCGGTTCTTGTATTTGAAATGCAATTTACCCGTTGCAAATGATCTGTATTCTTCAGAAGCGATTCCACAGAAAATCGCCAAAAATAATAAAATAAATCTGAATATCGCATTCATCTCAATGAATATTTTCGTAAATGCATTCGATAATCCCATCGAAAATAAACAATCGAACAATGATTATTATAATCATTAATTATTAATATGCAAATTGTGTGTTCATATATTCTCTATATTTCACGTAAATGTAATTTATTGTTTACATTGATTTAAATTGAAATTTGTTTCTAATTTATCTGCCTGAGAGATGAAATCATTCCTTACAATATTCCACAAATCAAAAATTGTTACTTCTGACATAAGTCAATATTATTGACTTATGTCAGAAGGAAAATTAGTCCTCTGGGAAATTAGTCCTAGTCCTCTGGGAAATTAGTAAGGGAATTAGTAATTTCCCTCTGGAATTAGTAAGAGGAAAATTAGTTTCACTAATTTCCCTCTTACTATTAAATTAGTTTCACTCTTACTCTTAAATTAGTTTCACTAATTTCCCTCTGGGATTTGTTACTATATCGGATGTGGCGCTAAACCGAAATACTCCAATAAAAATAATATGTAGTAGAGGTCGATAATAATTATGACAAATACCACCATATATACGGATTAGATATGAAACTATCCGTATATGTGTCTAGAAAAGGTAAAGGTGGGTGCACTATCATGACAACATTGCATGTGAATAGCTCCTAAACAATAAAGTTAGGACAAAACCAATGCTTCCATTAAGTTTATGGGTTAATTCTAGGCTGAACTTACATGATCCCCTTCCTGTTTGAAAATCGTGAGCAGCATTCAAGATGGCAGCCACGAATGCCACCCTCATCAGAGAATCCTATCTAATTATCATCTTGGCACATGGGAAGTCAATTTTATCAATATTGCTCGAGATAAGTCATCATTAATTTCAGGTGAATCGATTCTAATATGCGACAATAAGTGAGAAAAAATAGAAGAATGCATAGATATTCAGATAATTTAATGTTTGTTAATGTTACACAACATATACAGTATCATTTGTCTTTCGAAATCAGTTAATATCCACACATGGTCTTTACCCTATACCAGTGTTTCTCAACGGGGGCGATATCGCCCCCATGTGGGCGTTTTTTCATGCTGAGGGGGCGATCAGTAACAATTTATATTTTGGGGGGCGAAAAACAATTTTTTGGGCGATAGAGTAAAACATTATATTAAGAATAATTAGATATTTTATTCGTTATATCGTACAATAATTAAACAAATAACATTATACTAGTCACTAGTCTATTCAATGCAGTACGAATTTGGCGTTAGCCTTGGCCCTCGGCATCGGAATTTTGAAGTGAAGGGGGCGATACTTCGTAACGGTTTATTGAAGAGGACGATATTACGTTGAAGGGAGCGACGATTCGTTAGAGGTTGAGAAACACTGCCCTATACCAAATACTACATATTGGATGATTAACAAATATTAATTGCTCTTTTTAGTCCAACAAATGGTCAAAGGAAAAAAGGAAGACCTTATCCCAAATTTTATCAATTACCAAATTTTATCAATTACCTTATCAATGTTAGCTAAACCGTTTCTGGTAATAAGGAAGATATATTATCCTATAGATATCTTTAATATGGCTCAAGATAGAATTCGATAGCATCATATCCAATCAGGAAAATTGTCTCTAGCAATTTATGTAGGCTTAGAACTGTACATATTTTGTTTTCCTATTTTACGTTTTATAACACAAAATAAATCATAATGAATTGGATCTTCACTCTTCGTTACAAAATCAAAAAGATTACAAAGACAACCACAAAGACGATTTAAATGTAAATAATTTTATTAAAATAATTTGAAATTTTGTTTAATCTTTCAACAACAATATTACAATGATTGTTATTTTCAATTATCATTAACTTCTGATTTTTCTTCATTTGTGTGTATTATGTGATCAAAATCTTGTTTCCATAGATATTCGGGTTTATAAGCGACTCCGAACTCACAACTTCGAATGCACGTATATACTGCAAGAATTCCCCAATCTATACTCTCCTTGACATTATCTACATCCAAATAGTTCAAAAGTTGTGGCATTATCTGTAAAAAAATATAGAATACAGTATATCATGTCATCTTCCTAATTTTCAATGTGAATCTTTTAAAGGCAAATTTAAGCAACAAACAAGAAAGAAAAGATTTTCCAATAAATATGATTTATGGAAACAAAATATATTCAAAAAAATATGTTAAAATGAGTAAAGAAACTAACAAATTAACAATGTAGTTCCTTCCTTATTATTCTTTCATGTTTGACTAAAATTAATTTATAAATTCTTATAAATTAATTCTTTGTTTAAAGAATTCATTTATATAAAAGTAATAATATAACAATTCTATTATATAAAAAGTAAAGAATTAGTTTGTGCAAAAGTAGTTTGTATAAATTATTTTAAAAATTTACACAAACTATTATACTATAATTTGAATAAGTATATATGAGAAAAAAAACAAGTTTACTTTTTTTCTTTTGACCTTTTATATTAAAATTATCTATTTAAATACTGCAAAAGTTTTTAAATTGTGTTGCCACTTAAAAGTTGAAACTAGAATTTAAATACTACAGTAGAGATAACAGAGACTTTTCACACTGCTACTGTTAACATCAAAATGACACATCATCAGAATGTAATTGTGTACTGGTAATCATTTCAGTACACAAGACCCTCATCAGCTGTATATGTCTGTTCAAGAGAATCTTGAACAAGTATGTTTTAAATTGTAAATTGTAACTAATGCCAATTTTTCTGCAAATTTGTTCTACAACAGATATCTACATATTTTTATGTATGGCTGATGAGGGTCTTGTGTACCAAAATGCATACCAGTAATAAAGTTGCATTCTGATGATGTAAGTGTCATTTTGATGTTACCAGTAGCAGTGTGATAAGTCTTCTCTTATCTCTACTATAGCATTTGAATTGTAGTTTCTACAATTTTCACGTTCTTAAAAGTTCTTTCTCAATTCAGTAAAATTGTATTCAAAATTTTCAAAATGTAATATTTCTTTCAGATAAGTTCTTACAAGAGTTTCTATCTAACACCATTTCATTCTTGAATTAATTCATAACAAGATCTGAATATAGTTTGCATTATTTATCACAATGTCATATTGTGATAAATAATGCAAATATATGCTATCGATGCAAATAAATAATGCTATCTGTAGGCTATCTGCGTCCCACTATAATCATATTTAGCTTATGTGTTATACTCTCATGACTTTTTGTATATAATTTTCTTATTCACATATTTATTAATATTATAGCCATTATCTACCCCAATAACATACAGCGTTGGGTCGCTTGTAGTTTTATAATGTGTCAGGTTTTAGTGATGATGTTTGTTTTTATTTATTGTTAACCTTATAATTTTCATAAGTTATTTATTTAACTCATTTCAATTTAAATTTGTATTTAGAATTCTTCAAAGGTTAAAATTTAAATGGAATGTTCTATTTGTGGAAGTTTCTAAAAATGGTTTTAAGAAGCCTGATGATGACCTATAGGAGTAAGCTGGAAACGTTAGTAATTAAAAATTCTCTTTTGGCAAATGCATAGGTATGGTTGTAAATTAGTAATTCCATTTATAGTTGGTACGCAGAACTATAAAATTGCTGTTATCACTGCACTCAATCTTTCTTCTCTGATTACAAGTATTACCAAATTAACAAGCCGGTTTTACAAACTATTGATTCTAAACTGTAATTTTAAGGTAGTTCTAAAGATAAATTCAAGGTAGAAGTACTGTAATGAAGAAAAGAAACAAAGTAGTTTGAATAAGAAAATATATTATTATCTGCCTTGGGACATATCTTATACAATACACATTAAAGAAAATTTTCTAAACATAGTGTAAAGTAAATATTGAATATAATAAGAAAACTTTCATTCCATCTAAAAGTCAAACGTTGCATTAAATGTTTAGTGAATATGTACCTATCAAATTCTAATTGTTAAAGATACCACAATATTAAATCCATAGTTATACTAGTAGATAAAGAAAGTTTCATTTAATTAGAAATAAACAGAAGATGATATTAAAATTCTGAATGAACTGTTAATTTTTCTTGTATAAAATATTTTAAATTCAATGTGTCACATCCCAATAAAAAATAGAAGTGATAGTTAATAATTATAACAAAACAAACTTTTTAATTTTATCCTACTAATTGAATGTTGAATGCGATAATATAGAAACAGAATAAGTAAATCTCAGAAAAGTACTTTCTTCAATTTCTGATTATCTTTAGATCTTTTTATCATTTTATTAATACTTGAGGTTTAATCAATTCTTTTGTAAATGTTGTAAAATCTATTTTGTTACTTCTAACAATAAGTTATAATATAGTCAAAACAGAGTTAAAATGGAATTTTTATCATTGAAACACAGTATATTCACAAGTCACACAAACAAAGAGAAAATGGGAATCAAAATAATAATTAAATTATTAATAGTTTATATACCAGCACTGGCCAAACCTTGTCATGACAGGAGCCACAGTATGGGTCTAGAAAAGCCACAGTTTGGTCACCTTTGTTATATACACTAATTGAAATGGACATTTCATTCGTATAACAAACAGCTACATAGCAAGATGGCCTGAACATCATCAGTGATTGAAACATGACAATGATAATGGTTATTTTCTTGAAAAATAACTTTGATTAAAACAATAGTTTATATCAAATCATAGTTATATAAACTGACAAATTATCAAGTTGTATATGTTACTGTGAAAGACCGAAATTAGAGAATGTCAATATTTTCCAGTGAATGTCAACACATACAAAATACGTCGGTGAAAAACCGAATATTTGGTTATATTATTATACATTCGAGCAATTGCCGGTGTATGTTGACAAGCACAGATAAGCTTTGGTGGAGGTCGAAACAACACCCAAGAAGCCAATGTCGACAGAGAGGCAACAGTCTGTCACCAAATTTTTCGCTGTTTCTTTCTGCTCAAATTGGTGATACCATACAAATACAAGTCCCAGATGTCGACCGTGGCTGTACAGATGCCCAAAATGTGTTGGCAGTTGTTGTTGAAATAGAAGACTCGACTTTTATAAATTAGCAAACAAATATGATACCCTCAAACAGCTTTATATCCTGTAATCAGTTTGTAATTTGTAAAGAAAAGTTAGTTTTCATAGATGAGATTTCTTCTCAAGAAATATCACTGAGAGAAGCAGCTGCAGCTAATTCGAAAAGTAGAGGGCAAGGCTATACACACTGTCATTGCAAAAAGAAGTGTTCCACAAATAAATGCAGTTGTAAAAGCAAGGGACTCTTGTGCAATTCAAAGTGTCATAACAGTTTAAGTCATTGCAATAAATAAGATTGTATAACGTTAATCACATAACTTATGTGTAAGTTTATTATTGTATTATTTTCTTTAATGATTTAGAATGTACTGTTTGTTTTAGGTTCAACAGTTTATTTACATGTGCTGTTACTTAAGCTTTATCCTATTTTGACATATTAAAAAGTTGCATTTTTGTCTTAACGTAATAAAAATATTTTTATTCAACATTCACCATCGGTGCATGCCGAATGTCGACATTTGCTGGTGTAAGTGAGAAATAATGATATTTAGTAAATATTTTGTACATACACAAAACGACTGTGTGAACACTGACATTTGCCAGATATCGGTCATTCACAGTAAAATTACACAAAACTGTAATTTCCAGATAGACTACTATTATTAATTTTTCAACAAGTGTGTCATCTCTAAATTTTTTCTACCAGACATACTACTATCTCTTCCTTTTTTCATGTATCAATTCTATGTTAGTAACTTTTTAATAATAATTAAAAGTTTAAATATTTTAAGAAGAAAAAATTTTAAGAGTGAATACATTTATTAACATCCTAACAAATGGTTGTTTTAATTCATATATGTATACATAAACATACCTGAAATTCAAACTGTCTTTCTGAACCACACGGACATTTTGGAATTTGAGTTGGTGTATTTGAAGATGATATCCATAAAGGCATTCCTCCTCTCTGGTAACGAACAATCTAATTGAAGTAAACATAGCAAAAAGTTTTAAATGATATTCTTATTATAACTAAAAAGTTTTTATTTCAAATAATAAACATTACTTTAAAAATATTAAATCACTTAATATATTTTCTCAAAATTTATTTTTGAGAAAATATATTAAGTGATTTAATATTTTTAAAGTTTATTTTTGAAGAACCAAAATACAAAAATATTCAATCAAAACTTCATAATATTCAATCAAGTCAAATAGCTGAATTAAATAAAATTTTTAATAACAATAATATATTAAACAGTACTTTAAAAAATATAAATCTGGTATATAAAGAAGTTCAGTCTATATATATTGTATTTTGTATTAGAATATAATATAATGATTATAATGTAATAAAAATACTATGTATGCTGGCAAATAAAGTCAATTTTTTAATCTTTAAAAAAACTCTCCAAAACTAGAAGCTGACATACAGCAAACACAAAATGCAAACTTTTACCACAGAACAGTAAACAAATTGAACAGTAGTCTTAACAATTGTTATGTATCATTTTATTCCAAAAATATTTTTGACTAAAATGCATGTTAGATGAAATTACTTAACTTCTTTAATGTAAAGATTGATATAATAATAAAAATTAAGTATACCAATATACCAAGTTTGTCTCCAATAGCTAAGCATATACAGAGCTGGTGCTACCGCATGAGCAAACTGGGCATTTGCCCATGGCAGCAAACTTTGTTATTTTCCTCAAGAAAATTTATGAAACATATTACTATGATAGTTATTTAGAAAATAACTAACATAGTAATATAAGTGAAATTAAACTATTTTAAATGAAATTAAAATTTAAAAACATTCAAAAATTTCTTCCAACTTCTAATAAGTATAACATTTCAAAACAAACTTTTTTTTCTTTTATATTGGGAGATAAGAAACATCAAATGCATGTCTTGCATCCAGGCAGCATAAACTCTAGCATTGGCCCTGAGTATAAGTACAAACAAAATAATGTTCTATCATCATATAATAATGCACTGGACTATCATGACTATGCTAAGTAAATCATTAATATTTGATATTGATTTTGGCTTCAATATGTTTACCAGTAGACCTGATGTGCAATAGAATTCTTATTGAGGTAACTAAGGTTTAGCTTTTTTTTTTAGATCCAGTTGTCCACATCCCAAATAAAATTTGTATTATTGAATATTTAAAACTCTTTTCAGTTGAACTTTCACATTTATTAGAAATATTTTTTGAGGGGCAGCATAAGTACAAAGAATTAACACAAAGATATAACAGTTCTACAGTTTTTCAGTTACATAAGTGCAGAATGTGAATAATGAACATTTGGATAATGATGGTCTATATTTTAATCATTTTGATATAACAAAAGTTTTAAAATTAATACTATCAATTAGAGAGAAACACATTTCTAAAAGCAAATGAAATATATATTTAATTATAAAAAGTAAAACTTTTTCATCACTCATAAAAAATAANATGAACATTTGGATAATGATGGTCTATATTTTAATCATTTTGATATAACAAAAGTTTTAAAATTAATACTATCAATTAGAGAGAAACACATTTCTAAAAGCAAATGAAATATATATTTAATTATAAAAAGTAAAACTTTTTCATCACTCATAAAAAATAAAGAAACAAGTCACAGCACTGAACAAATTTTTATTCTAGCTTTGTCTGATAATTAATATAGATTTCTGCCAAATTTAATAAAATATTAATTTTGCTATCATTTTATTGAAAATGGTACAAATAAATTTTAAATGCATTAGCTAATTGCCTGAAAAGTTCAAATAAAAGTTCTGTGAAATTTAAAAACCTCTTAAAATCAAATGTATAAATTCAATAAAAAAATTTCAATTAAATCAATTTCATATCAAATTCAATGAGAATGCTCAGTTATATATTCTAATAAGATCATTCACCTTTTTTCTCCTACTCCTAGGAGCATGTTTCCATTTTATTTATTTTAAAAATCTATTTCATTAATTTATATAGGCTATACAATTTTAATCTTAAATAATTTCTCTAAGTAACAAATTATACTGTAGTTATTTTTTAACAACTTTTAAAAATAAATTTAACAAATAATAATATTTAAAAATTTTTTTCATAATTAAATTTTCTTCTATTTGTTGATTTACTCTAAACTACTGAGATGTGACATCAGTATGTTAATATCACTGATTGCAATATTTCAGTTTTTAAAAATAAAATTTAAAGGTAGTTTCTGACTTATGGTGGAATTCCATTCTAGAATTCCATTCATATAAAGAATAATTGTAATAATGGATAAACCTATAATATGACATATATACAGTATGTCATAATCTTGACATACAGTAAGACCCCATTTAATGCGAGGACGCATTCCCAGACAACAAAGCGCTAAGCGAAACAGCATTAAACAAGGTCATTTTAACAGAGTAAATAGGAATAGGGGAACACGAGACCAAAAATAAACAAATTTTACTTTAATTTTAAGTTATTTTTATATTAATTTGTATAATAATATATGTTAAATAACACAAACATATGCATTCAGAAATGTAACATTCATTTTTTATGATGAAGGTCCTGGCTTTTCTGAAATTCTTGTTCTTTTGCGATAAAATCGTGAAGTTTCATTTGTCATTTTTTCTTTCCTTAAGCAAATGTCAGTAGCAGAAGATCGCATCCAAAATACCTCATTTTGCTTTTGCACTCCTTTCAAAATCTGGATCATTCACTACAATTTGATCAATGATTTCGGTTATTGTTACCAAACTTTTACTAAGGAAATCTGTAGAGAAATTTTTGGGTTCTTCATTTTCAGAATCTCTATTTTCCAGTTCCACATAAATTCCATGTTTTGCCAGTTCTTGAAGGTCGTCATTGGTAAGGCTCTCACCAGAAACCTGTGGTAACTCCTCAATATCCTGCTCGTCTATATCTAGTCCTGTTATATCGATTAGGTTGTTTGGTCAACCTAACGATAGAGTGATAGGCTGTTCTTGTTGAGAATTCTTGGATGCCTTCAGCCATAACTTCTTCCACACTTCATTCATACATTTATCAGCTAATTCTTGCCAAGCGAAGGCTATATTTCCTATGGCATCCATGATGTTTTTTTCCAAAATTGCACCAAACAAACATAGATTTAAGGAAAGTACAGTGCTATGACGAATTGCCACCTTTTTCTGATTGGTTCATGTTCACAAATAATCGTATTATAAACGAATCAATGAAATGCCATGATAATTTAATTCAGTGTAAATTTTAAGCTTTTTTAAGGCTTTGAGCAGACCACGTTATATCGAATCAGCGTTAAGCGAGGCAGCATTAAGAGGAGTCTTACTGTACTTGTAATCAGTTATTTTATGTACTACATATACTGTAACACAATACAGTGACCGTTCACACATAACTGTTTAGTTAGTCTGTTCAATGAAATCAATGTTTAATATTTTAATTAATTTCAAAAGAAACTTAACAAAACAGAACACAAATTCACCAGTACACATAGATAAGTCAGCCATATTCAAAAAAATCAAAAATTGTACTAAGGGAGTATTACAATCTTCATTTGTATTATCATCTTTATTGTTAATTTTTAGTGGAGGATATTCTAAACTCCTAAGTAATAAGGTAATTCGTATCACGGAGTCTGATGTCACATGTAATAAATTTCACCTCATATGTTAGTACAGAATGCCATTACTGCTGAATGTCAGGTAATAATGGAAATTAAATTTTACNTTTAATCTTATTACAAAATTAAAATTAGTATGATGGTTGATTGTTTTCATTTGGGGTATTTGTGGCACAAGGGCCTAGGTAGGCCAGAGTGCCATATCTAGCTAGTTATGTCTTAATATGTTATTATTGTTCAATGTTCTAGAGTTCTGTATATAAGTTTATGTCATTGTAGGTTGAATTTGTCCATAACTGTCTAGTATATTCCATAGAGCTTGGTCGTCTGTAGACTTATATTGTCAAAGGTAACATTCTCTGGTTGTTTTATACTGAGGGCATGTTAGTAACATATGTCAAATGGTAAGTGGGATGTGGCAAGTTGAGCATATCAGCTGGATATCCTTTGTTATTAGATAGTTGTGTGTTAGTCTTGTGTCCAGTTTTCAGTTTGGCAAGTACTATTTCTTCTTTCTGGTTTTTCTGTTGGCTGGTTGTCCATTTTATTAACTCTGGTTTGAAGGTGTATATGGTTTAATGTTGAGTTATTTATTCCAGTCTTCTTACCATTTGTTGTATATGTATGTGTTGATACAACTGTATAGGTCATTATAGTATGATAAAATTAGTATGATAATCCAGACCAGGCAGCTCTACATAAGGTTGTTTTTGTTTTTCAAGTCCTAATGACATAAGCCTCAGTTGTAGTTAAAAATGAATACTTATCATTTATTGTTATATAGTATATGTTTATTGTCCATTATACTATTAAATTTTAGACTTAACTGTGGCACTGTGTCATAAGCAAGTTTGACATTATTTGGACTTGAAATATTTTTTTATTCACTACTTTTAACTGTCCTAAGTACAGTGGTTATAAGTTGGGAGTACTAGGTATAATTCAGAGACTAACTATATTTAAAAATATGCTTCACAAAGCATTAATTGATTCACTGTCTTATAATCATGTATTTATTTGGTTTAAAATTAAAATAAGATTTTATTAGCATTTCTTCTTGAAAAAAGTATTATTTTAGTTTCTCATATCTCTAGAAATTAGTAATTTTTTAAAAGATTTTTAGAAAATAATTGTTTTCAGATTTACTAAAAGAATAAATCAATTAGATCCTAATATAAATTTCTTCAAAATTCTGATTTTATTAATAATAAAAAAAATGACATACTTTTTAATTTTTTATTATCTAAATTCAAAAAAATTTTAAAAATAAGTTAGACTCTCTAATGCAAAACAAAACACCAGTAATAACTGCTTATATCTGTGAAACCATTAGAACAAGTTATAAATACTCTAGTATAAAGAATTATCCTTATAAGAACAATTAAATCTGGCATATTGAAGACTATTATACAGTATAAAAGAATATACGTAGTACGATCCAAAAGTTCGGGGACTTTGCTTAAAATTCCTTAAAACCTTAAAAAGTTTATATTGCCGATGCACAACCACCAAAGTAATCACCTTGGGCAACGATACACTTTTGCCAGCGCTCATATAACTTCTGGAAGCATCGCTGGAAGCCATTTTTTGAAACCTCCCGTAAGGTCTCCTGCAATGCTCTCTCACCTCATCTGATGACACAAAACGGCGTCCCTGCAAATGCTTTTTCATTGATGGAAACAAATAAAAATCACACGGGGCTAAGTCCGGTGAATAGGCGGGGTATGGAAGCACATTAATTTGAGATTTGGCGAGAACTGTGTGACCATTTGGGACTGAAGTGCAGGTGAGTTGTCATGCTGAAGGTACCAGTCTCCACTTCGCCAGATCTGCAGCCGTTTACGACGAATAGATTCCCTCAAACGATGTAAAATGTCTAGATAATTGAGAGACCAACTCAACATTTTTCTCATTCCGTGAAGTCGAAGGTCGGCCAGAGCGTTCATCATCTGCGATGGATTCTCGGCCCTCTTTAAACCTTTGATTTCACCATGGTAGAATCACCGTACACCTTTCTTAGCAATTTTAAAGTCTTCATAAATGTTTTACCTAAACGCTGACAAAATTTAATGTTGCAGCGCTATTCTTGAAACTCCATTTTTATTACGTCGCAAAACAAAGGTAACTATCTCCGAAAAAAAACAACAGCACTTGCGATTTAATCATGTGACATGGGCGAAATCAACCTGAACACGTAGGGGTGGTTTGATAGAATCCATTTCATATGCTGTAACTTTAAATACATGCTTTTGTTGTCATACATTACTGCAGTTCCCGAACTTTTCAATCGTACCACGTAGAATTAAATGAGCAATTATTTATTGTGAAATCGTCACAATGTCAGGCTGCAATTTTTAATCATAATTTTAATTTATTTAATTTAAAATCTAATTAGTAAATATTATACTGAATAATTAATGTTCGGTGTTTGTTGTTAATTCGGTATATTATTCAAAATATAAATAGCTTTCATACCACTTGTCTCAGGAAAGTCCTGGGATTCATACAGCCTGCAAACTGCTCTCCACTTCAAATTAGTACTGTAGTGTCTTGCCCATGTACAACATACTTTTCCATTAGCAATGGAGTCATGCCAGTCATCTATTAACTGCTTTCAGGGGAAAATTTTTAAATTGAAACAATATGACTTCCAGTTTGCAATGGAAGTTCATATATAATGGCCTCCTGCCCATAAGCTTTCTATATCTGGTATTGACTTTCATGTATCTAACTGTGTTTTCAAGATTAAAGAAAGACAGACAGATGACAGTGAGAATTTATAGGTCTAAAACTTTTTCAAATTACAGTCCAACAAAAAAATGGCAATTATTGATTATTAACAAAAGTATTTAATATAGTCAAATTTGGTAATAAAACTGGTAAAAAAAAAAACAAAAACACCTTATGTATGCATGCAATGTCTTTAATCAAACCAACTACACAAAATGAAAATTTGTTCATAGTGTTAGTAGAACAAAATCAGTATTGTCTGTGTTGTTTAATAGTGCATTGTTTTCAAATGCAAGAGCTTTGTTTAATTGTGATGTTATACAGTATATATAGTAAATCTTTAGTATAACAAATTAAATTACTAAAGATTTATTATATCTATCAAGCCTTATTCTTCCTTTTTTTCAAGAAAAAATTAGTCTTTCTATGAACAACTTAGGGTGTGTTTTCCATATCATGTTCTGTTATTGTTATTTTGTGTTTTCCTTATAAGTTGTTCTAGTCCTGTGTGTGCCCAATGTATAACTTGGATGAATATGTGAATGTGCAAGTATTGGAATGACATATGTGTGATTACTGTAAATGTGTGTTTTGCATTCAGTTGTATTGTTAGTATTGAGTTCAATCTGCTGTTGTATTCTTTTGTTCGTCTTTGTTTTATTTGTATCTGCCCTCTGAGTTTAACATGTTAAAATCTAAAATATTTGTAGACCTCATCTTCATTCATGACTACATGATTTTTGTATTTTCAAGTGCAAAATCTTCTTTCTTCATGACTCCTTTTTCAATGTAAAGTGTTTTGCATTTTTCTAGGTCAAATTCCATTTAAAATGTAAATGGTATAAATATACATAACTAATTTTAATTTGGAAATTTTATAGATAAGACAATTTTTCCAAACTAATTTTATATATGTAAAAATATATATCAAATTATAATTTTAATCAATTTTACTATATACTGTTTAAAAACTAGCTGTTTTCAAAAATATATTCATTCTAAAACTCTCATTTAAAAAAAAGAAAAAAAAATGGTGATAACAAAAATATTTTACACAAACAGGAAACTTAATCATCAAATACCTTTATTTAAATAAATGTGCTGATATACATCACTTCATATTAAATAAATTGAACAAAAATCAAGCAATTTTGAGTTTATAAGAGTCAACTCACAATTCAAAAATTTATTAAACTCCTATCCAGTTATACTACTTTACTATTTACATCTGTCTAAAGTGGATTTAATAGCTATACTTATATATGGTAGTTGTTCATTTATACACTGTGGTTGCAGATGGTTTCATCTGGAGTGGATCAAGTCATTAGCAAGGTTGAGGCTGAAGTTTTAAATGCGAAAACATGTATGTTGGATGTTCAGTGCCGCTTTCCTGTAAGCCTAGAAGTTTGACAATGATGTTTGGAATGTATAGCATGATTCCACTGACTATCCAAATGCCATTGTCAAACTTCTAGGCTTATAGGAAAGCGGCACTGAATGTCCGATGTACACATTTTCACGTTTAAAACTTCAGCCTCAACCTTGCTATTATCTCACTGTTACATCAGTGAAGAATAATTCAGGTTTGTCACAAGCATATGTGAAAGGTGAATGGGATGATACACTCTCAATAGTAGAACTGCCCACAGATGGAATGTGAAACTAAGACAAAAGATCTCAGAAAACATTATATTCTTAAATAAGATGCAGAATTATAAGGAAAAATTTGGTTTTTGTTCAATCTTTTTATTTATAAGTTGTATTAAAAGCTAAAGTAAGAGAAATTATAAATAATTAATAAATAATAAATGACTATTTAAGAATAAAAGTAAGAAAATCAATTTTATTTCATGAATATAAACTCAGATGTGTTTACCTGATCAGGATTATGCTTAATAATTTTCATAAACTTGCTGAATATCTTATCACTTTTTAAAGCCATTTCTTCCAAATCATTTTCATTTGGATCCTCTCCTCTCATAAAAATGCGTGCCTTTGATTCTTTTAAAAACTTTTTATATTCATTCATTTTCTCTTCTTCACTTTTTTCAGCTTCTAATTCATTATTAAACTCTTCTATTTCCATTTCAATAGAATATTCTCCAAATAAAAAATTATGTTTTTCTGTCGGAATTAATGATTCAGGTATAGCTATAAAGATAATTGAAAATTTATGAAGTATTTTTTTGTAAATGTATATTTATTATATACATACAATAACAATTTTTCATTAACACACATGAGAAATTATTTAATACACAAAATAAAATCATTGCAAAAAATTCTTTACTGTTGTTATAATATGATGATTGATCTATTCCAATATTTAAGCCAGTTATTCTCAACTTTTTTTTTGTCACAGTACACTTTTAATAATTTAAAAATTTGGAGTCACACACGGTTACTTTGGTAAGTATTGCAGGACAACTGGTGATGTCATTACAGTGATTTTTAAACGCAGTTGGTTATTTAGGTCACATTTTCTAAACAACTTGGTAACTACCGGCAGTTACTGCTAACACCGGTTACAATTTCCAAATTCACTCTAGAAAGGTAGAACCGATTAAACTACTTGTCTGATGTCAAGTATATATGGATATTTGCAGTGGCAGCACACTTCAAAAATCTGGCAGCACACTAATGTGCCATGGCACAGTGGTTGAGAATCACTGATTTAAGCAATAATGGAAGTGCTTTTGTTACTGTAAACATATCTCGATGAAAATTCATGTCTTTATACAATAAAACTTTAGACACTATTAATTTTAGAATGTTCCATTATATTAAATTTCTGCTTTGAATAAGTTATTTTAACATCAAACTACTCTTTAAAAATATTTCAGTAAAAAAACAAACTACCATATTTACTCGCATATAAGACGAGGTGTGACTAAAGATCAAAATAAAGAAAATTAGATTTATTAATACAATTCTAATTTTATTTTGTTAATCACAAGTTAAATATCAAATAAACGTAAATGCACACATTGTCCCGAAAAATTACTGGCATTTTAAACTTTACAAAAAAATCTTGAAAAATCG
Organism: Centruroides sculpturatus; assembly: GCF_000671375.1. Classification (NCBI taxonomy): domain Eukaryota; kingdom Metazoa; phylum Arthropoda; class Arachnida; order Scorpiones; family Buthidae; genus Centruroides; species Centruroides sculpturatus. Next base: position 374,056 of record NW_019385041.1, read on the forward strand.
ACAACATTTGTTCATGTAAAGCTGGACAATCGGGAACCTTTCTTGGCTAATTCTTATCAGTCAAATCCATTCTTCGTTGATTACACTTAGAGTTTCTCCGAATAATCATTTGTTTTCATGTGAGAATGGATTAAAAATTATATCAGGCTCCCATTTTTGGAATTTCAATCTGGAATTCAATTCAAAAGCTTTGCTTTTCCTATTGCTATTCATCTATACAGCTGGCAATATACAAGAACACATCAAACGACCCAGATAAAATACTTGTTTTTAAATACAAGAGGCTAAGCATCCTATAAAAAATGCAAATACACAGTTCACAAAAATTATTTGAAAAAACTCAAAGAATCTTTTGCTTGCGCATATAGGACAATCTAGGAATTTGAAGCTGTGATAAATGAATAAAAACCTCACCTTATATTTGAGTAAACATGGTACATATTTCCAGATACTCATATACACTTAAACAAGAATGAAAAGGAAAAAGGAAAAAATTACTGATTAAAGTATGCTTTGTTATAAATTTTACATCACAGAACAAAGATGTCTTTTTTTTACTTTTATACTGATAAATAATTACAATCAGAATCTACAATTACTGAATCTATTTCATTCGTCTATATTTACTTTTAAATTTTTTGCTTATTTTTTTCTTTTTTTGGAATTAATAGAGACAGAATAAATTGAAGTTTGTGTGTGTTAAAATATTTATTAAAATTTATAATATTAGTAGAGATATCTTTTTTCCTTCAAAGTGATCATATTCTGACATGATTATTTTAAAGCTTATAATTATAGATATTTCATAATTATGTAACTTGCAAATTGTAAGCATAATAATAAAACAATTTTAAATAATATTGCATTTTCTGATCCAATATAAATAATGTATTCAGCCAAATATAAATTTTTCAATAATTATGACTTGAGTAAAGCAAATATATTTTCTGATTTACTTTTATAAATAAGATAAGATTCTAGCTCCAAATGAGGTAGTTGGAACCAGTGGCGTGCGGTGACATTTGATGATAGGGAAGCTCTGTCATCCCCGGATAGAACAATTGAAAACATTATATGATATTTTGGTGTGTAGCACCACGAGCTAAACTGCGTGAGGTTGGTGCTCTGTAAAGTGCATGTGCAAATGTCTGTAATCCAGCTGCTTTACATCATTTAAATATTTTGGCCATGGAAGCTATCCCGTATTTGACAATACAGCGCTTCCATTGGGAATATGCATATACAAATTTATATTCAAAAATACAATAGCAATCTTATCATTTTTTTTTTCACATATAGTATAGAAATTTGTAATAAGATATATAATGCGATTATAATAAAATATTAATTTTAATTAATTCAAAGAATGTTAAAATATGAAAATAATCGCACAATACGTATTTATATTTTAGAAAATACAAGGAAGTGGTGCTTCCACAGCTTTCATGGACAGCATGCCACTGGTTGGGACTTTATCAGATCTCTACACCATGCCAATAGGATTAAAAAAAGTCACATGAAACAATGGACTACATGTGACTCTTAACAAGATATAAAATCCAAAATCAGCTATTTGTTAAACACACAGGCTTAATGGAGAATATAGTGTCAATTCATGCCCTAGTAGTTGTTGATACAATGACTTTTCCATGTTTTACAAGCCATATCTAGCAAAGTGGAAAACAGTTGATTTTTAGCATTTGTTTTGAATAGTTACAGATTTTTCACTTTTAAATTTTACCTTATTTTTGAGATCTTCAAAATTCCAGATTTTGGAGGCTATATCTAGTGAAGAGTCACAAATAGACCAGTTCCTTTGACTTTTTTACTCTTACGGGCATATCTACAACCCAATACGGTCTCAATTGCCTCACTCAGACCCACACTCGTGCCAAAGCAACAACAGCACAACCAATTTCCTCAGCTGTTTATTTATTCATCCACCTTACATATTAATTTTGAAAAGAAACAACTGCAAAATATCTTACCAATCTTTGCTTTGGGATCATTATTTTCCACACAGAGAAATTTATGTCTCTTGATCCAATCAATTTTCTGGTGATGTCGACTACAATAAACCCCCGAATGGCACCTCGAACATTGTTTGGTTCCTACACAACCACAAACGCAACATAATTTACGAAAATCTTCAGCCGAAGGTTTGTGAGAATCGCATTCTTCCTCAATCGGAGGCTGCGGACTGTAATATTGGTTATCACGAGGTAATTGACAGCGAAACACTACAAAGTTTTTATTCTCATTTGATTTGCAACACCTTGGATCTTTGCAAACGAATATAAAAATCGATCTGTGGAAAGTATTTGGATTTTCTTCGAAAGGAGCGTAAATCTGCAAAAGGAATACCAAAGGTTTCTGACATAATTTGCATTCCAAATGTTTCTCCAACGGAAGATCTCTCAAATTCAACCAAGAAGGTTTTCCACCGACTTTACTTGGAAAATATTTACTTCTTAATCTCCAACTTTCTGTTTTTTCGGCAAATCCTAACTCTACCTCTTGCAAACTTTCTGTTTTACTTGCACATGTTGACTCGTTCGACGCCATCTTTCTTTGAATTGAACTAGTTCTAAAATGTTGGAAAATTTCTTTTCATATATGAATTTAGAACGTATTAAA
>NW_019385042.1:0-2104 GCF_000671375.1 Centruroides sculpturatus
GTCTAATACAGCACTAATTTTATACATTTCTTGTAAAAGAAACATTTCTTATTCAACGGCCATAAAAATTATTTATATTAATGATGTCTCCAAAGTTCAACGAAGTTTTCGCAGAAAAATAACTTATCAGAAATCGCGCCCGCCGTTTGCTGCGCTGCTCCTCGACGAAAACAAGCTTAAGCAATGGCGATGTCGAACGGTGCACACTCGGTAAGTATTCCTACAATTTTCTGTTTATAGCATAGTTTATACGGATTATTTCCAAAAAAATATACGTGTTTTGGAAATGTTGAGTCGAATTAGTCTAGGAATCGATTAATTTTATGAAAGAAAACCGTTCAAACAGCCGTAGTCCGTAAACTTCACACGTATCGGGCTGTAATTGGCAAGGTCTCCTAAAACATCAATTTCATAAAAAACGGAACGTATCTACCGTCTTATAGGGGGGGTCGACTGTATATCACTTTATCCCTAGGAAAATATGGAAATCATTCTCCTTTGTCTACAATGATGATTTTATCCAGTTTTTTTCTTATTATACTTTCAACTGTATTTGTTCTATTTTACTCTTTCTTTTCATACACTAGCATGTAATACAATAATTGCAGTTCATACTAATTATAAACTCACATCATAAGATCACACAGAAGATAAATGATTTTAACTGCTTTTTATGCTTGTATTGTATTGTCAGTTCAATTTCCTTAACATTTTATATGAATTTTAGCACTGATTTCATTTTTAATACAAACAAATAGATCTACATAGGTGTATAATTAATATTTTTTTTTATAAACTAAAGAAACAAAAGAGTTGGAAAATTTGAAATATATTTTCAATAATGTTACAAGTGTTCATGAGGTTATTAGAATCACATTAAAAGCATATTAGAAGCACGTTAAAAATATAGTAACATTACAATACTGTATTTCTTTGCTGAGAACGGAGAAGTAATTTAATGAGTTATGGCTTCTTTGTAACAAATTTAAGAAATTGGCACTGAGATAAACTAGAGAAGCAATTAAATGTGGATTGTCCAAAGTTTCTTTAACATCCACAATGAGAGCATTCTGATTCATCCAGTTCATTGATAAAATTTTTAAAGTCAAGTAAATAGTTCGAATTGAATACTGCTTCTTATATCCATGTGTTTCATATAATGACTATGAAAGGGGGTGGCAAAGGAGTATCTGGCAGACGCTTACAATGCAAATATTTGAAAAGGCACAATGCGAACTTGTTCCATTGTGTCTTTTCAAGTAGTTTCTTGCCGGAACAAATGAAAAATTTTATATTTTTAAAATGTAAATGAACTTCTTCGACCAGATAAAAAACGTGATTCAGGCAGGTACGTGAATAAGATTATATAAAAGTTCTTGTCAATCTTACAGACGGCACAGTCTTCTGTAAGTATGATATAACTTTAATTATACAACAGCATTACACATTCCTGAATAATTCTAGCTGTCGCCTCTGCATTCGTCTTCTTCAGAAATTTACATAAAAGACGATAAAATTTAACGCAGTCTTTTCTGTCATGTTTTCGTACTACCGTTAAAGCAACATATAATCTGCAAGTATCTATAGTTTTTTCGACAGCAAACCATATAGCAATGTCACTAATTTCTTTGCGGATTTATTTAAGCTTTTTCTGATGCACAGGCAAAAGATAATTTTCAGGCAGTGTTGATTTATCAGGAAGATTCTGCTTCGTGTATTTTTCTAAGTACTTTCTGCACAAGGAATGCTTCAAATTATGCAAGTCTATATTGCAACCTATACAGGTCTTTCCCGTATCTATAGAAAATATTTCTGAAATTCCATTTATTATATTATTAATAGAGTAGAGCGTTGTTTATCCGAATCAATTGGGAATTGGGGTTGTTCGGATAACTTATTTTTCGGATAAGCAATTATGTACGGAAAAATATATTAATTTATCCCGTGTTGAAATTTATCTCTGTTGCGTGTCGCTTCGCGTTGAATTTTCGTCGATGTTAAGCCAAACGAAGACTATTGTATTGTAAAAAATTATTTTTTTATTTTGTACAAACAAAATAAATATATTGAAAAATATAAAAACAATAAAAAATTATACTTCAGA
>NW_019385042.1:2812-6990 GCF_000671375.1 Centruroides sculpturatus
GTTCAAGAAATGGGTAAAACCCTCGTACAACATAAAATGTAATAAATTTTTACATACGATCCAAAAAAATTTTTTCGTTTGTTTATTGTTTTTTTGATCTGCACAATGTTTTGCAGTTTTCTAAAATCAACGTGTTGTCGTTCTCATCCTAATGGATCATTATACATGTAAAACACTTTTTTTTCAAAATTTAATGTCTTGCATTCGTATTTCGTTCTTCTTGTGTTAACTTTTATGGTGATTTTTAGGACTTTTTCAGGACTTCTTTGTACAGACATGTTTGATTTGGTTGTTCTTGCAAATTTCTTATAGTTTGGTAACGTTTACTAAAGTACGGTTAAAGTATTATCATTGAGTAGTTGTTTCTAATGCTTAAAACGAAATCAGTACCATCAATACCATGTATAATGGAAATATAGCATTATTATAATTAACAATTTATATAAATGACAAAACAATTTTTTTCATTCTTAAAATTATTTAAGAACCACATCCAAATAATATTTTCAATGATTAAAAGTAACAGTAAAAGTATAAAAACCCGAATTTTATACCATTGAAGTAGTATGATTAAATAAAAAATACTTAGTTTGAGATTGAAATGAAGAAGCCACTTACCTAAATTTTAGTTTTTCTTGGATAACTTTAAACAATGGAAATAACTTCCCACCTGTTATTTGTGTTTTACTTTTATCATATGTCATAAATACTGCGTCCTGAAAAACAATAGTGAAAGATTATTTATAAGCCATTTTATTGTTATTATGATATTTTTATACAATAACAAAATTTCTTTACCGAGGATCCAGCTACTCTCCAAACATACGAATCATTGGACATTCCTATATAAAATACTTATAATTACAAATTAATATTATTATTATTATGTGAAATTTTATTATGTTTTAGTTCTTATCCTCTAATCTAAATACATAAAATTACTTGTCCTGACTGACTGACTGAGCCACTGATTCATCATCGCACCATCGCTGAACCTAAAGAAGTGAAATTTGGTACACAGTTAGGGTACGTCATGAAAACGCGCACTAAGAAGGGATTTTTCGAAATTCCTCAGCGGGGGGAGAGGGAAAAGATTAAGGCTTAGCCGGAAGTACCGCTTTTACTGTACTATTTTAGTAGCGATTTTTTGTTTTTACCTGCATTTTAGTAGGGTAAGTCATGGAAATGCACACTAAGAAGGGATATTTCGAAATTCTCCCGTGGAGGGAGAGAGAGAGGATTAAGGCGTAACCGGAAGAACGGCTTTTACTGTACTATTTTAGATACGATTTTTTGTTATCAGCTACGTTTAGTCTTCAATGAGTACTTAGGTGTATTAAATTGATAACATTTCAGACATTGTTATAAATATTTTTATATATTTCGATTTTTTAAGCAAATGTTCGACCAGTTTTAAATTCGAAATTGTTATTGCATATTGGTTCGATTATAGAGTGATTGAAAATAGTCTTTTTGATTCTTAGCAATTCTCATCATTCTCAGCAATTGGTGTTATATAACAATTACTATAATTGTTGAAATACTGAATATAAATGGGGTTTGCTTGCAAAATTCTCGCGGTCAAAGCCACGGGTAACAACTAGTCTATATATATAATCGAGAAGGTTGATAATAATAAGCGAAGGGCCCAAACGGTTAGGAATTGAAAGTAGAAATTTGTTACATTGTTAGGGTACGTCACGAGAATGCATACTAAGAAGTAATTTTTCAAAATTTGTCTCCAAGAAGGAGAAGGACAGGATTAGGACTTAACATTTCCATTAACAATGGAAGTGTCAAGTAACAATGAACGTGTTAAGTAACATTGGAAGTGTCAACAATGGAAGTGTTACGTAACAATGAAAATGTTAAGAGAAAGCGACGTGCAAGACGCAGATGCAGTTTTTCTTTTCGTTTTGCAGGAAATCGAACATATTTTTAGACCGATTTAAAAATTCTGTAATTAGTCTGAAAACTGGGAGAACAAAATTCTTGCATTTTGTGAAAACGGGTAAAGTTGCCTATACCTAATAATATTAATCTTCGCTATCGTTACTTTGCCCGAGCAAAGACGGGCCTACCTGCTAGTTATTTTATATTTAATGTTACATGTTAGATTTCAGGTTATTGTTTATAAAATATTGTTTAATTTTTTCGTATATAAAATAAAAAAACAAGAAGCACAAAAAAATTGTAGTTGTAAAAAAATATTTTCATTGCTAATTTCTTTGTGAGTGTAAAGTGATTGTTTATGGCGAAGACACTCAATCTTTTTTCCTCATAGTACACTTTTAATAATTTAAAAATTAAACGGCACAGAATGTTATTTCGGTAAGTACCGCAAGACAATAAGAGACGTCATAACAGTGATTTTTAAACGCAGTTGGTCATTTAGATAACATTTTCAAAACGCCACGGTAACTACCGATAATTATCAGTAATACCGGATAAAGTTTCCAAATGCTGGTAGGAAGGTAGAACCGATTGTATGATGTCGCTTATGTATGGGTATTCGCAGAGGCAGCACAGTTATAAAATCTCAGCTGTTGAGAATCAATGGTTTGTAGGAAGAAAGATGATAAAGTACATCTTTATATTCATTAATTAAATTACAATTGCAAACATTTAGCAGTGTCAAATAATGCGTTAGCTGTTGGAACACTGTTTTTTCAGTTGGAAAACATTTGCACAATAAGAGTCATGAGAAAGATTATAACGTTGAACAAGGATATTCTTTTTATATTCCATGGGCATCATTTAGTGTAAAATATCTACAAATATTAATATTAGCATCGTTTTAGATCACATAATTAGTAATTTTCGGTGTTAAAATTTTAAAATGATGAAAAACAAAGTTAGTAATCTAAGTATTTCTTGGATTATTCGGTAAAATTTGGTGAAAATTGAACCTTTATTTAATTTCAAAGTTGTGTGCTTCTATGGAATACAAAAATGTTTGCGTTGCATGATTATATAAAATTGCGCATGAAGTATTAATTCATCTACCCTGGACACGATGCAACATAATAGAAGTTTAGGTGCTAAAATATAACATTAAAATAGGCAAACGAATTAGGATACGCTATATAATCACTTGAAAATTCATGCGATATATTTCATTTGTATTATTTTTTGTAAAACAACTGCATAATTGAGAATACACCAAGCTATGTATTTAATTATAATCTATTCGTAAAAAATTATTTATTCAAATGAAAACAATAAGGTAGGAATTCTTTGACTAAACGAATACAAAAAAAACAATCATAAATGTCAAATTAAAAATAAAAATATAAACTGAAATAGATTACCAATTACGCTTAAAATCGTTTTTTATAGCATACGTCTATACCTATTTAAATGTATTGAACGTATTGATTTATNTATCTACAAATATTAATATTAGCATCGTTTTAGATCACATAATTAGTAATTTTCGGTGTTAAAATTTTAAAATGATGAAAAACAAAGTTAGTAATCTAAGTATTTCTTGGATTATTCGGTAAAATTTGGTGAAAATTGAACCTTTATTTAATTTCAAAGTTGTGTGCTTCTATGGAATACAAAAATGTTTGCGTTGCATGATTATATAAAATTGCGCATGAAGTATTAATTCATCTACCCTGGACACGATGCAACATAATAGAAGTTTAGGTGCTAAAATATAACATTAAAATAGGCAAACGAATTAGGATACGCTATATAATCACTTGAAAATTCATGCGATATATTTCATTTGTATTATTTTTTGTAAAACAACTGCATAATTGAGAATACACCAAGCTATGTATTTAATTATAATCTATTCGTAAAAAATTATTTATTCAAATGAAAACAATAAGGTAGGAATTCTTTGACTAAACGAATACAAAAAATCATAAATTCAAATTACAAATAAAAATATAAACTGAAATAGATTACCAATTACGCTTAAAATCGTTTTTAAAGCATACGTTTATACCTATTTAAATGTGTTGAACGTATTGATATATTGAAATTGTATTCTAATTAAAATAGACTGCTTTATAATTATTCACTCATTTATTACTTTCCTGACTGTTATATAGGGGAGATCGGGGCAAGATCGGCATGTTAAGCTTTACTTAAATTTTGTGTAATAAATACTGCTGTAAACTGAAAAAAAAAGCTTTGATTATTGTCTATTGGAATGTTACCTT